>NW_027206703.1:592500-802607 GCF_032191515.1 Phaenicophaeus curvirostris
TTAGGGCCTTCTAAGACCCTTCTAGGACCCACAGGGAAACCTCTAGAGCCCCCTGGGACCCTTCTAGGGCTTTCTAGGACACTTCTAGATTCACCAGGAACCCTCTAAAGCTCCCTTGGACCCCTTTAGGACTTTCTAGGACCCTTCTAGGACCACGAGAAACCTTCTAGAGCCCCCTGGGACCCACTTAGGGCCTTCTAGGACCATGGTAAGACCCCGGGGAACGCTCTAGAGCCCCCTGGGACCCCTTTAGGGCCTTCTAGGACTATTCTAGGGCCCCCAGAGACCCTCTAGAGCCCCCTGGAATTCCTTAGACCTTTCTAGGGCCCTTCTAGCACCACCAGGAACCCTCTAGAGCTCCCTGGGACCAATTTAGGGCCTTCAAGGACCCTTCTAGGACCACGAGAAACAACCTAGAGCCAACTGTTACCCCCTTAGGGCCTTCTTGGACCATTTTAAGACCCCGGGGAACCCTCTAGGGCCCCCTAGGTCCCCTTTAGGGCCTTCTAGGACCCTTCTAGGGCCCCCAGGGACCCTCTATAGCCCCCTGAGACCCACTTAGGGCATTCTAGGAATCTTCTAGGACCACCAGAAACCCTCTAGAGCCCACTGGGACCCCTTTGGGCTTTGTGGAACCCTTCCAGGTCCTCGAGGAACTCTCTAGAGCCCCCTGGGAACCCCTTAGGGCCTTCTAGGACCCTTCCAGGACCCACAGTAACCATCTAGAGCCCCCTGGCACCCACTTTGGGCATTCTAGGACACTTCTAGGTCCTCCAGTGACCCTCTAGAGTCTCCTGGGACCGCTTAGAGCCTTCCAGTACCCTTCTAGGAGCACCAGGAACCCTCTAGAACCACTTGGGACCACTTTAGGGCCTTCTAGGGCCCTTCTAGGACCACAAAGAACCCTCTAGAGCCCCCTGGGACCCTTCTAGGTTTTTCTAGGACACTTCTAGAGTCACCAGGAACCCTCTAGAGCTCCCTTGGACCCCGTTAGGACCTTCTAGGACCCTTCTAGGACCACGAGAAACCTTCTAGAGACCCCTTGGACAAACTTAGGGCCTTCTAGCACAATTTTACTACCATGGGAACAATCTAGAGCCCCCTGGGACCCCTTTAGGGCATTCTAAGACCCTTCTAGGACCACGAGAAACCATCTAGAGCCCCCTGGGACACACTTAGGGCCTTCTCGGACCCTTCTATCACCCCCATAGACCCTCTAGAGCCCCCTGGGACCCACGTAGGACTTTCTAGGACCACGAGGAACCCTCTAGAGCACCCGGGACCCTTCTAGAGCTTTATAGGAAAATTCTAGAGTCACCAGGAGCCCTCTAGAGCCCCCTGAGATCCAATTAGGGCCTCCTAGGACACTTCTAGGACAATGAGAAACCCCCTAGAGCCCCCTGAGACCCCCTTAGGGCCTTCTAGGACCCTTCTAGTGCCCCAGGGACCCTCTAGAGCACCCTGGGACCCCTTAGGGCCTTCTAGAACCCTTCTAAGACCACTAGGACCTCTCTAGAGCCACCTGGGACCTCCTTAGGGCCTTCTAGGACAATTCTGGGGCCCCCAGGGACCTTCTAGACCCCCCTGGGACCCCCTTAGGGCCTTCTCGGACGATTCTAAGACCACGAAGGACCCTCTAGAGCCCCCTGGGTCCCCTTTAGGCCCTTCTAGGACCCTTTTAGAACCACGAGGAACCCTCTAGAGCCCCCTGGGACCCATTTAGGGCCTTCTAAGACCCTTTTAGGACCACGAGGAACCATCTAGACCCCCTTGGGACCCCTTTAGGGCCTTCTAGGACCCTTCTAGGACCCACGGGAACCATCTAGAGCCCTCTGGGACCATTCTAGGTCTTTCTAGGACCCTTCTAGTGTCACCAGGAACCCTCTAGAGCCTTCTGGGACCCTTCTAGAGCTTTATAGGAGACTTCTAGAGTCACCAGGAGCCCTCTAGAGCCCCCTGGGACCCACTTAGGGCCTCCTAGGACACTTCTAGGACATGAGGAACCCCCTAGAGCACCCTGAGACCAACTTAGGTCCTTCTAGGACACTTCTAGTGTCCCAGGGACCCTCTAGAGCCCCCTGGGACCACATAGGGCCTTCTAGAACCCTTCTAAGACCACGAGAAACTCTCTAGAGGCACCTGGGACCTCCTTAGGGCCTTCTAGGACATTTCTAGGGCCACCAGGGACCTTCTAGAGCCCTCTGGGACCCACTTAGGGCCTTCTCGGACGCTTCTAAGACCACAAAGAACCCTCTAGAGCCACCTGGGACCCACTTAGAGCCTTATAGGTACATTCTAGCACCACGAGGAACCCTCTAGAGCTCCCTAGGACCACCTTAGGACAGTCTGGGTTATTCTAGGAACACATGGAACCCTCTAGAGCCTCCTGGGACAACTTAGGGCCATGTAGGACCATTGTAAGATGCCGGGGAACCCTCTAGAGCCCCTTGGGACCGATTTAGTGCCTTCTAGGACCCTTCTAGTGCCCCCAGGGACCTTCTAGAGCACACTGGGACCCCTTAGAGCCTTCTAGGACCCTTCCTGGAGCCCCAGGAACCCTCTAGAGCCCCCTGGGAACCCCTTGGGGCCTTCTAGGACCATTCTAGGACCACGAGGAACCCTCTAGAGCCCCATGGGACCTATTAAAGGCCTTCTAGAACACTTCTAGAACTACAAGGAACCATCTAGAACCCCCTGGGTAATTTCTAGGATTTTCTAAGACCCTTGTAGAGGCACCAGAAACCCTCTAGAGTCCCCTGGGACCCCCTTAGGGCCTTCTAGGACCCTTCTAGGACCACGAGAAACCCTCTAGAGACACCTGGGACCCCCGTAGGGCCTTCTAGGATTATTGTAAGTCCCTGGGAAACCCTCTAGAGACCCCTGGGACCTTCTTAGGGCCTTCTAGGACCCTTCTAGGACCCCCAGGGACCCTCTAGAGCCCACTGGGACCACTTAGAGCCTTCTAGGACCCTTCTAGGAGCCCCAGGAACCCTCTAGAGCCCCCTGGGAACCCCTTGGGGCCTTCTAGGACCCTTCTAGGACCACGAGAAACCCTCTAGAGCCCACTGGGACCCACTTAGGGCCTTCTAGGACCATGGTAAGACCCCGGGGAACACTCTAAAGCCCCCTGGAACCACTTTAGGGACTTCTAGGGCCCTTCTAGGACCATGAGAAACAACCTAGAGCCCCCTAGTACCCCCTTAGGGCCTTCTAGGACCATTGTAAGTCACCTGCGAACACTCTAGAGCCCCCTGGGTCCCCTTTAGGGCCTTCTAGGACCCTTCTAGGGCCCCCAGGGACCCTCTAGAGCCCCCTGGGACTGCATGGATCCTTATAGGACTCTTCTAGTAGTACCAGGAACCCTCTAGAACCCCCTGGGACCATTTTAGGGCCTTCTAGGACCATTCAAGGACCACAGGGAAACATCTAGAGCCCCATTGGACCCTTCTAGGGCTTTCTAGGACACTTCTAGAGTAACCAGGAACCCTCTAGAACTCCCTCGGACCCCTTTAGGACCGTCTAGGACCCTTCAAGGACCACGAGAAACCCTCTAGAGCCCCCTGGGACCCACTTAGACCCTTCTAGGTGTCTTCTAGGACCACAAGAAACCATGTAGAACCCCCTGGGACCCCCTTAGTGTTTTCTAGGAGCATTCTAGGACCACGAGAAACCCTCTAGAGACCCCTGGGACCCCCTTAGGGCCTTATAGGACCCTTTTAGAACGACGAGGAACCCTCTAGAGCCCTCTGGGACCCCTTTAGGGCCTTCTAGGACGCTTCTAGGACCCAAGGGAACCCTCTAGAGCCCTCTGGGACCATTCTAGGTCTTTCTAGGACCCGTCTAGTGTCACCATGTACCCTCTAGAGCCCCCTGGGACCCTTCTAGAGCTTTATAGGAGACTTCTAGAGTCACCAGGAACCCCCTAGAGCACCCTGAGACCCACTTAGGGCCTTCTAGGACACTTCTAGTGTCCCAGGGACCCTCTAGAGCCCCCTGGGACCCCTTAGGGCCTTCTAGAACCCTTCTAAGACCACGAGAAACTCTCTAGAGGCACCTGGGACCTTCTTAGGGCCTTCTAGGACCTTTCTAGGGCCCCCAGGGACCTTCTAGAGCCCTCTGGGACCCCCTTAAGGTCTTCTCAGATGCTTCTAAGACCACGAAGAACCCTCTAGAGCTCTTTCGGACCCCCTTAGAGCCTTCTAGGAACATTCTAGCACCACGAGGAACCCTCTAGAGCTCCCTAGGACCCCCTTAGAGCTTTCTATGACCCTTCTAGGACCACGAGAAACCATCTAGAGCCACCTGGGACCTCCTTAGGGCCTTCTGGGTTATTCTAGGAACACATGGAACCCTCTAGAGCCCCCTGGGACCCACTTAGGGCCTCCTAGGACCCTTCTAGGACAACGAGGAAACCCCTAGAGCCACCTGAGACCCACTTAATTCCTTCTAGGACCCTTCTAGTGCCCCAAGGACCCTCTGGAGCCCCCCGGGACCCACTTAGGGCCTTCTCGGACGCTTCTAAGACCATGAGGAACCCTCTAGAGCAACCTTGGACCCATTTAGTGCCTTCTAGAACCCTTCTAGGACCCACGAGAACCCTCTAGAGCCCCGTGGGACCTTTCTAGGGCTTTCTGGGACTCTTCTAGGGTCTCCAGGAACCCTCTAGAGCCCCCTGGGACCTTTGT
This sequence comes from Phaenicophaeus curvirostris, assembly GCF_032191515.1. Lineage (NCBI taxonomy): Eukaryota > Metazoa > Chordata > Aves > Cuculiformes > Cuculidae > Phaenicophaeus > Phaenicophaeus curvirostris. The sequence goes on from NW_027206703.1 coordinate 597,186, forward strand.
AGGGCTTACTGGGACCCTTCTAGAGTCACCAGGAACCCTCTAGAGCCTCCTGGGACCCGCTTAGGGCTTTCTAGAACCCTCCTAGGGCCACGAGGAACCATCTAGAGCCCCCTGAGACCCCCTTAGAACCTTATAGGAACCTTCTACGACCACGAGGATACCTCTAGAGCGCTCTGGGACCCCCTTAGGACCTTCTAGGAACCTTCTAGGACCACCAGGAACCCTCTAGAGCCCCCTGGGACCCCCTTACGACCTTCTAGGAACCTTCTAGAACCCACAGGTACCCGCTAGATCCACCTGGGACCCACTTAGGGCTTTCAAGGACCCTTCTAGAGTCACCAGGAAGCCTCTGGAGCCCCCTGGCACCTCCTTAGGTCCTTGTAGGACTCTTCTAAGACTTCTGGAAACCCTCTGGAGCACCCTGGGACGCTGTTAGGGCCTTCTAAGACCCTTCTATGACTTTCTAGAGCCCCCGAGGACCCTTCTAAAGGCTCCCAGACCATTCTAGAGCCCCTCAGGACCCTTCTGAATGCCCCCAGACCCTTCTAGAGCCCCTCAGAACCCTTCTAGAGCCAGTCAGGACCTTTATGAAGGTTCCAAGACCCTTCTAGAGCCCCCCAGGAACAATCGGAAGGCCCTAGACCGTTTGAGATCCAAGTTGGACCCTTCTACAGCCCCTCAGGACCCTTCTGAAGGCCTCCAGACCCTTCTAGAGCCCACCCGGGGCCCTTCTGAAGGCCTCCAGACCCTTCTAGAGCCCACCCACGGCCCTTCTGAAGGCCCCCAGACCCTTCTAGAGCCGCTCAGGACCCTTCTGAAGGCCTCCAGACCCTTCTAGTTCCCCTGGGCCATTCTGAAAGCCCCCAGACGGTTCTAGAGCCACTCAGGGCCCTTCTGAAGGCCTCCAGACCCTTCTAGATCCCCCCAGGGCCCTTCTGAAGGCCCCCACACCGTTCTAGAGCCACTCAGGACCCTTCTGATGGCCTCCAGACCCTTCTAGATCCCCCCAGGGCCATTCTGAAGGCCCCCAGACCTTTCTAGAGCCCATCCAGACCCTTCTGAAGGCCTCCAGACCCTTCTATAGGGGTCCCAAAGAGCTCTAGAGGGTTCCTCAAGGTCCTAGAAGGGTTTTAGAAGGCCCTAAGGTGGTTCCAGGGGGCTCTAGAGGGATCCTGGTGGTCCTAGAAGGGTCCTAGAAGGTCCTAAGGGGGTCCCAGAGGGCTCTAGAGGGTTCCCCATGGTCTTACAATGGTCCTAGAAGGTCCTAAAGGGTCCCAGGGGGTCTACATGGTTCCTAGTGGTCCTAGAAGGGACCTAGAAGGCCCTAAAATGGTCCCAGGGGGCTCTAGAGGGTTCCTCGTGGTCCTAGAAGGGTCTTAGAAGGCCCTAAATGCTTCCCAGGGGGCTCTAGAGGGATGCTGGTGGTGTTTGAAGTGTCCTAGAAGGACCTAAGAGGGTCCCATGGGGCTCTAGAGGGATTCAGGGACTCCTAGAAGGGTCCTAGAAGGCTCTAAGGAGTCCCAGGGGGCTCTAGATGGTTTCTCGTGGTCCTAGAAGGGTCCTAGAAGGTCCTAAGTGGGTCCCAGATGGCTCTAGAGGGTTCCTGGTGATCCTAGAAGGGTCCTAGAAGGCCCTAAGGGAGTCCCTGGGGGCTCTAGAGGGTTTCTCGTGGTCCTAGAAGGGTCCTAGAAGGCCTTAAGGAGTCCTAGGGGACTCTAGAGTGTTCCCTGGGGTCTTACAATGGTCCTAGTAGGCCCTAAGGGGGTCCCAGACGACTCTAGGGGTTTCCCCGGGGTCATACAATTGTCCTAGAAGGTCCTAAGTGGTCCCAGGGGGTACTAGATGGTTCCTCGAGGTCGTAGAAGATACCTAGCAGGCCCTAAGGAGGTCCCAGGGGGCTCTAGAGTGTCCCTGGTGGCCCTAGAAGGGTCCTAGAAGGCCCTAAAGGGGTCCCAGGGGGCTCTAGAAAGTCCCTGGGGGCACTAGAAGGGTCCTAGAAGGCCCTAAGGGGGTCCCAGAGTGCTCTAGAGTGTCCCTGGTGGTCCTAGAAGGGCCCTAGAAGGGCCTAAAGAGGTCTCAGGGAGCTCTAGAGGGTTCCCCGGGGTCTTACAATGATCCTAGAAGGCTGTAAGGGGTTCCCAGGGAGCTCTAGATGGTTTCTCGTGGTCCTAGAAGGGTCCTAGAAGGCCCTAAGGGCATCCCAGGGGGCTGTAGAGAGTTTCTCGTGGTCCTAGAACGGTACTAGAAGGACCTAAGTGGGTCCCAGAAGGCTCTAAAGGGATCCTGGTGATCCTAGAAGGGTCCTAGAAGGCCCTAAGGGAGTCCCTGGGGGCTCTAGAGCGTTTCTTGTGGTCCTAGAAGGGTCTTAGAAGGCCATAAAGGGGTCCCAGGGGGCTCTAGAGGGTTCCTGGGAGCACTAGAAGGGTCCTAGAAGGCTTTAAGGGGGTCCCAGAGGGCTTTAGAAGGTTCCTGGTGGTCCTAGAAGGGTCCTAGAAGGGCCTAAATGGGTCCCAGAGGGTTCTAGAAGGTTCCAGGGGCTCCTAGAAGTGTCCTAGAATGCTCTAAGGGGTCCCACGGGGCTCTAGAGTGTCCCTGGGGGCCCTAGAATTGTCCTAGAAGGCCCTAAGGGGGTCACAGGGGGTCTAGAGGGTCCCTGGGGGCACTAAAATTCTCCTAGAAGGCACAAAATGTGTCACAGAGGGCTCTAGAGGGTTCCTTGTGGTCCTAGAAGGGTCCTAGAAGGCCCTAAGGGGGCCCCAGGGAGATCCAGAGGATTCCTCGTGGTCTTAGAAAGGTCATAGAAGGCCCTATGGGGGTCCCGGGGGTGTTAGAGTGTTCCTGTGTCTCCTAGAATGGTCCTAGAATGCTCTAAGGGGACCCAGGGGGCTCTAGATTGTTCCCCGGAGTATTGAAATTGTCCTAGAATGCCCTAAGGGAGTCCCAGGGGTCTCTAGAGGGTTTCTCGTGGTCCTAGAAGGGTCCTGGAAGGCCCTAAGGGTGTCCCAGGGGGCTCCAGAGGGTTTCCCATGGTTCTAGAAGGGTCGTAGAAGGCCCTAAGTGGGGCCCAGTAGGCTCTAGAGGGTCCCTGGGGGTCCAAGAAGGGTTCTAGAAGGCCCTAAGTGGGACCTAGGGGCCTCTAGAGTGTTCCTGGTGCTCCTAGAAGGGTCCTAGAAGGCCTTAAGGGGGTTCCAGGGGGCTCGAGAGGGTTCTACGAGTCCTAGAAGACACCTAGAATGCCCTAAGTCAGTCCCAGGGGGCTCTAAAGGTTTCTGGGGCTCCTAGAAAGGTCCTAGAAGGCTCTAAGGGGGTCCCATGGGGCTCTAGAAGGTTCCTTGTGGTCCTAGAAGGGTCTTAGAAGGCCGTAAAGTGTTCCCAGGTGACTCTAGAGGGGTCCCTGGGGTCTTACAATAGTCCTAGTAGGCCCTAAGGGGGTCCCAGGCAGTCGAGAGGGTTCCTCGTGGTCTAGGAGGGTCCCAGAAGGTCCTAAGGGGGTCCCAGGGGGCTATGGAAAGTTCTTCGTGGTCCTAGAAGGGCACTAGAATGTCCTAAGAGGGCCCCAGATGGCTGTAGACGGTTCCTGGTGGTCCTAGAATTGTCCTAGGAGGCCCTAAGGGGGTCCCAGGGGGCTCTAGAGGGTTCCTTCTGGTCCTAGAAGGGTCCTACAAGACTCTAAGTGGTACCACGAGGCTCTAGAGGGTTCCCCAGGGTCTTAAAATGAACCTAGAATGCCCTAAGTGGGTCCCAGGGGGCTCTAGATGGTTTCTCGTGGTCCTAGAAGAGTCCTAGAAGGCCTTAAGCAAGTCTCAGGGGACTCTAGAGAGTTCCTCGTGGTCCTAGAAGGGTCCTAGAAGGCCCTAAGTGGGTCCCAGAGGGCTCTAGAGGGTTCCTGGTGACCCTAGAACGGTCCTAGAAGGACCTAAGGAGGTCCCAGGGGGCTCTAGAGGGTTTCTCGTAGTCCTAGAAGGGTCCTAGTAGGCCCTAAAGAGTCCCAGGGGGCTCTAGAGTGTCCCTGGGGGCACTAGAAGGGTCCTAGAAGGCGCAAAGAGGGTCCCAGAGGGCTATAGAGGGCTCCTGGTGGTCCTAGAAGGGTCTTAGAAAGCCCTAAGGGGGTCCCAGGGGGCTCTAGAGGGTCCCTGGGGGCCCTAGAAGGGTCCTAGAATGCCCTAAGGGGGTCCCAGGGGGCTCTAGAGGGTTCCTCGTGGTCCTAGAAGGGTCCTAGAAGGCCCTAAGTGGGTCCCAGAGGGCTCTAGAGGGTTCCTGGTGATCCTAGAAGGGTCCTAGTAGGCCCTAAAGACTCCCAGGGAGCTCTAGAGGGTCTCTGGGGGCACTAGAAGTGTCCTAGAATGTGCAAAAAGGTGTCCCAGAGGGCTATAGAGGGATCCTGGTGGTCCTAGAAGGGTCTTAGAAGGCCCTAAGTGGGTCCCAGGGGGCTCTAGAGGGTCCCTGGGGGCCCTAGAAGGGTCCTAGAATGCCCTAAGGGGGTCCCAGGGGGCTCTAGAGGGTTCCTCGTGGTCCTAGAAGGGTCCTCGAAGGCTCTAAGGCATCCCAGGGGGCTCTAGACGGTCTCTGGGGACCCTAGAAGAGTCCTAGAACGCCCTAAAGGGGTCCCAGAGAGCTATAGATGGTTTCTCGTGGTCCTAGAAGGGTCCTAGAAGGCCCTAAAATGGTCCCGGGGGCTCTAGAGGGTTCCTCGTGGTCCTAGAAGGGTCCTAGAAAGCCCTAGAAGGGTCCCAGGGGACTCTGGAGGGTTCCTGGTGATTCTAAAAGGGTCCAAGAAAGCCCTAGAAGGGTCCCAGAGGGCTCTAGAGGGTACCCGTGGGTCCTAGGAGGGTCCTAGAAGGCCCTAAAAGGGTCCCAGGGGGCTCTAGAGGGTCCCTGGGGGTACTAGAAGAGTCCTAGAAGGCCCTAAGTGGGTCCTAGGGAGCTCTAGAGGGCTCCTGGTGGTCCTAGAAGGGTCCTAGAAGGCCCTAAAGGGGTCCCAGGGGGCTCTAGACGGACCCTGGCGGCCCTAGAATTGTCCTAGAAGGCCCTAAAGGGGTCCCAGGGGGCTCTAGAGGGTTCCTTGTGGTCCTAGAAGGGTCCTAGAAGGCCCTAAGGTGGTCCCAGCGGGCTCTAGAGGGTACCTGGGGCTCCTAGAAGGGTTCTAGAAGGCTCAAAGGGTAACCAGGGGGCTCTAGAAGGTCCCTGGGGGCCCTAGAAGGGTACTAGAAGGCACTAAAGAGGGCCCAGGGTGCTCTGGAGGGTTCCCCAGGGTCTTACCATGGCCCTAGAAAGCCCTAAGGGGGTCCCAGGGGGCTCTTGAGGGTTCCCTGTGTCCAAGAAGGGTCCTAGAAGGCCCTAAGTGTGTCCCAGGGGGCTCTAGAGGGTCCCTGGGGGCGCTAGAATTGTCCTAGAAGGCCTTAAGGGGGTCCCAGGGGGCTCTAGAGGGTTCCTTCTGGTCCTAGAAGGGTCCTACAAGGCTCTAAGTGGTACCACGAGGCTCTAGAGGGTTTCCCAGGGTCTTAAAATGAACCTAGAATGCCCTAAGTGGGTCCCAGGGGGCTCTAGATGGTTTCTCGTGGTCCTAGAAGAGTCCTAGAAGGCCTTAAGCAAGTCTCAGGGGGCTCTAGAGAGTTCCTCGTGGTCCTAGAAGGGTCCTAGAAGGCCCTAAGTGGGTCCCAGAGGGCTCTAGAGGGTTCCTGGTGACCCTAGAACGGTCCTAGAAGGACCTAAGGAGGTCCCAGGGGGCTCTAGAGGATTTCTCGTGGTCCTAGAAGGGTCCTAGTAGGCTCTAAGGAGTCCCAGGGGGCTCTAGAGTGTCCCTGGGGGCACTAGAAGGGTCCTAGAAGGCGCAAAGAGGGTCCCAGAGGGCTCTAGAGGGCTCCTGGTGGTCCTAGAAGGGTCTTAGAAAGCCCTAAGTGGGTCCCAGGGGGCTCTAGAGGGTCCCTGGGGGCCCTAGAAGGGTCCTAGAATGCCCTAAGGGGGTCCCAGGGGGCTCTAGAGGGTTCCTCGTGGTCCTAGAAGGGTCCTAGAAGGCCCTAAGTGGGTCCCAGAGGGCTCTAGAGGGTTCCTGGTGATCCTAGAAGGGTCCTAGTAGGCCCTAAAGACTCCCAGGGAGCTCTAGAGGGTCTCTGGGGGCACTAGAAGTGTCCTAGAATGTGCAAAAAGGTGTCCCAGAGGGCTATAGAGGGCTCCTGGTGGTCCTAGAAGGGTCTTAGAAGGCCCTAATTGGGTCCCAGGGGGCTCTAGAGGGTCCCTGGGGGCCCTAGAATGCCCTAAAATGGTCCCGGGGGCTCTAGAGGGTTCCTCGTGGTCCTAGAAGGGTCCTAGAAAGCCCTAGAAGGGTCCCAGGGGACTCTGGAGGGTTCCTGGTGATTCTAAAAGGGTCCAAGTAAGCCCTAGAAGGGTCCCAGAGGGCTCTAGAGGGTACCCGTGGGTCCTAGGAGGGTCCTAGAAGGCCCTAAAAGGGTCCCAGCGGGCTCTAGAGGGTCCCTGGGGGTACTAGAAGAGTCCTAGAAGGCCCTAAGTGGGTCCTAGGGGGCTCTAGAGGGCTCCTGGTAGTCCTAGAAGGGTCCTAGAAGGCCCTAAAGGGGTCCCAGGGGGCACTAGACGGACCCTGGCGGCCCTAGAATTGTCCTAGAAGGCCCTAAGGGGGCCCCAGCGGGCTCTAGAGGGTCCCTGGGGGTACTAGAAGAGTCCTAGAAGGCCCTAAGTGGGTCCTAGGGAGCTCTAGAGGGCTCCTGGTGGTCCTAGAAGGGTCCTAGAAGGCCCTAAAGGGGTCCCAGGGGGCTCTAGACGGACCCTGGCGGCCCTAGAATTGTCCTAGAAGGCCCTAAAGGGGTCCCAGGGGGCTCAAGAGGGTTCCTTGTGGTCCTAGAAGGGTCCTAGAAGGCCCTAAGGTGGTCCCAGCGGGCTCTAGAGGGTTCCTGGGGCTCCTAGAAGGGTTCTAGAAGGCTCAAAGGGTAACCAGGGGGCTCTAGAAGGTCCCTGGGGGCCCTAGAAGGGTACTAGAAGGCACTAAAGAGGGCCCAGGGTGCTCTGGAGGGTTCCCCAGGGTCTTACCATGGCCCTAGAAAGCCCTAAGGGGGTCCCAGGGGGCTCTTGAGGGTTCCCTGTGTCCTAGAAGGGTCCTAGAAGGCCCTAAGTGTGTCCCAGGGGGCTCTAGAGGGTCCCTGGGGGCGCTAGAATTGTCCTAGAAGGCCTTAAGGGGGTCCCAGGGGGCTCTAGAGGGTTCCTTCTGGTCCTAGAAGGGTCCTACAAGGCTCTAAGTGGTACCACGAGGCTCTAGAGGGTTTCCCAGGGTCTTAAAATGAACCTAGAATGCCCTAAGTGGGTCCCAGGGGGCTCTAGATGGTTTCTCGTGGTCCTAGAAGAGTCCTAGAAGGCCTTAAGCAAGTCTCAGGGGACTCTAGAGAGTTCCTCGTGGTCCTAGAAGGGTCCTAGAAGGCCCTAAGTGGGTCCCAGAGGGCTCTAGAGGGTTCCTGGTGACCCTAGAACGGTCCTAGAAGGACCTAAGGAGGTCCCAGGGGGCTCTAGAGGATTTCTCGTGGTCCTAGAAGGGTCCTACTAGGACCTAAAGAGTCCCAGGGGGCTCTAGAGTGTCCCTGGGGGCACTAGAAGGGTCCTAGAAGGCGCAAAGAGGGTCCCAGAGGGCTATAGAGGGCTCCTGGTGGTCCTAGAAGGGTCTTAGAAAGCCCTAAGGGGGTCCCAGGGGGCTCTAGAGGGTCCCTGGGGGCCCTAGAAGGGTCCTAGAATGCCCTAAGGGGGTCCCAGGGGGCTCTAGAGGGTTCCTCGTGGTCCTAGAAGGGTCCTAGAAGGCCCTAAGTGGGTCCCAGAGGGCTCTAGAGGGTTCCTGGTGATCCTAGAAGGGTCCTAGTAGGCCCTAAAGGCTCCCAGGGAGCTCTAGAGGGTCTCTGGGGGCACTAGAAGTGTCCTAGAATGTGCAAAAAGGTGTCCCAGAGGGCTATAGAGGGCTCCTGGTGGTCCTAGAAGGGTCTTAGAAGGCCCTAATTGGGTCCCAGGGGGCTCTAGAGGGTCCCTGGGGGCCCTAGAATGCCCTAAAATGGTCCCGGGGGCTCTAGAGGGTTCCTCGTGGTCCTAGAAGGGTCCTAGAAAGCCCTAGAAGGGTCCCAGGGGACTCTGGAGGGTTCCTGGTGATTCTAAAAGGGTCCAAGTAAGCCCTAGAAGGGTCCCAGAGGGCTCTAGAGGGTACCCGTGGGTCCTAGGAGGGTCCTAGAAGGCCCTAAAAGGGTCCCAGCGGGCTCTAGAGGGTCCCTGGGGGTACTAGAAGAGTCCTAGAAGGCCCTAAGTGGGTCCTAGGGGGCTCTAGAGGGCTCCTGGTGGTCCTAGAAGGGTCCTAGAAGGCCCTAAAGGGGTCCCAGGGGGCTCTATGTGTTTCCTGGGGCTCATAGAATGGACCTAGAAGACTCTAAGCGGTCCCAGGGGGCTCTAGAGGGTCTCTTGTGGACCAAGAAGTGTCCAAGAAGGCCCTTAAGTGGTCCCACATGTCTCTAGATGGTTACTCGTGGCCCTAGAAGACCCCTAGAAGGCCCTTAAGTCATCCCACGGGTCTCTAGATGGTTACTCGTGGTCCTAGAAGACCCATAGATGGCCCTAAGTGGGTCCCAGGGGGCTCTAGAGGGATCCTGGTGGTCCTAGAAGGGTCCTAGAAGGCTGTATAGAGGACCCAGGGTGCTCTAGAGGGTTCCCCGGGGTCTTACCATGGTCCTAGAAGGCCCTAAGCGGGACCCAGGGGGCTCTAGATTGTTTCTCGTGGTCCTAGAAGGGTCCTAGAAGGCCCTAAGGGGGGCCAGTGGGCTCTAGAGGGTCCCTGGTGGTCCAAGAAGGGTTCTAGAAGGCCCTAAGGGGGTCCTAGGTGGCTCTAGATGGTTCCTCGTGGTCATAGAAGGGTCCTAGAAGGTCCTAAGCGGGTCTCAGGGGGCTCTAGAGGGTTCCTCGTGGTCCTAGAAGGGTCCTAGAAGGCCCTAAGTGTGTCCCAGGGGGCTCTAGAGGGTCTCTGGTGTCCCTAGAAGCGTCCTAGAAGGCACTAAGTGGGTCCCAGGGAGCTCTAGAGGGTTTCTCGTGGTCCTAGAGGGGTCCCAGGGGGCTCTAGAGGGTTCCTGGTGACTCTAAAAGTGTCCAAGAAAGCCCTAGAAGGGTCCCAGGGTGCTCTAGAGGGTTCCTGGTGATTGTAAAAGGGTCCTAGAAAGCCCTAGAAGGGTCCCAGAGGGCTCTAGAGGGTTCCCTGGGGGCTTACAATGATCCTTGAAGGCCCTACGGGAGTCCCAGGTGGCTCTAGAGGGTTTCTCGTGGTCCTAGAAGGGTCCTAGAAGGCCCTAAGTGGGTCCCAGTGGGTTCTAGAGGGTCCCTGGGGGGCCCTAGAAGGGTCCAAGAAGGCCCTAAAGAGGTCCCAGGGGGCTCTAGAGGGATTCTCGTGGTCCTAGATGGGTCCTAGAAGGCCTTAAGGGGTCCCAGGGGGCTCTAGATCGCTCCTCGTGGTCCTAGAAGGGTCTTAGAAGGCCGTAAAAGGGTCCCAGGGGGCTCTAGATATCTTTAGATTGGATCTGGGGGACTCTAGAAGGGTCTGGGGGCTTTTAGAAGGGATGTAAGAAGCTCTAGAAGGGTTCAGGGTCTTTTTGAAGCTCTCTGGGGGGCTCTAGAAGGGTCTGGGTTCTTTTAGAATGGGCGTGAGAAGCTCTTGAAGGGTCCAGGTGCCTTTAGAATGTCTCTGGGGGGCTCTAGATGGGTCTGGGGGCTTTTAAAAGGGTCATGAGAAGCTCTAGAAGGGTCCAGGGGCCTTTATAATGTCTCGGGGGGGCTCTCGAAGGGTCTGGGGGCTTTTAGAAGGGACGTGAGAAGCTCTAGAATGGTCCAGGGGCCTTTAGAAGGTCTCTGGGGGCCTTTAGAATTGTCCAGATGGGCTCTAGAAGGGTCTTGGCACTTTTAGAAGGGACCCAGGGGGCTCTAGAAGGGTCCAGGGGCTTTTAGAAGGGACGTGAGAAGCTCTAGAAGTTAGGGGTTAGTGTTAGGGTTAGGGTCATTAGGGTTAGGGTAAGGGGTTAGGGGTTATGGTTAGAGTTAGGGTTTAGGGTTAGGGGTTAGGGTTAGGGGTTAGGGTTAGGGTCATTAGGGTTAGGGTTAGGGGTTAGGGGTTAGGGGTTAGAGTTAGGGGTTAGGGTTAGGGGTTAGGGTTAGGGTCATTAGGGTTAGGGTCATTAGGGTTAGGGTCATTAGGGTTAGGGGTTAGGGGTTAGGTTTAGGGTTAGGGTTAGGGGTTAGGTTTAGGGTTAGGGTTAGGGTCATTAGGGTTAGGGTTAGGGTTAGGGTCATTAGGGTTAGGGTCATTAGGGTTAGGGTTAGGGTTAGGGTTAGGGTTAGGGTTTAGGGTTAGGGTTTAGGGTTAGGGTTTAGGGTTTAGGGTTAGTGTTAGGGGTTAGGGTTAGGCTTAGTGGTTAGGGTTAGGGTTAGGTTAGGGTTAGATTAGGGTTAAGGTTAGGGTTAGGGTCATAAGGGTTAGGGTTATGGTTAGGGTTATGGTGAGGGTTAGAGTTTAGGGTCATTAGGGTTAGGGTTAGAGTTAGGGTTAGGGGTTAGGGTTTGTGGTTAGGGTTAGGGTCAGGGTTGGGTTAGGGTTTAGGGTGAGGGTTAGGGTTAGGGGTTAAGGTTAGGGTTTAGTGTTATGTGCTTAGGGTTACGGGGTTAGGGTTAGGGTGTAAGGGATTAGGGTTAGGGTTAGGGTGTTAGGGATTAGGGTTAGGGGGATAGGGATTAGGGTTATGGTTATCCGGTTAGGGTCAGGGTTGGGGATAGGGGGTTAGGGTTAGGGTTAGGGTTATGGGTTAGGTTTAGGGTTAGGGTTAGGGTCATTAGGGTTAGGGTTAGGGTTAGGGTCATTAGGGTTAGGGTTAGGGTTAGGTTTAGGGTTAGGGTTAGGGTTAGGGTTTAGGGTTAGGGTTTAGGGTTAGGGTTAGGGGTTAGGGTTAGGCTTAGTGGTTAGGGTTAGGTTAGGGTTAAGGTTAGGGTTAGGGTCATAAGGGTTAGGGTTATGGTTAGGGTTATGGTTATGGTTAGAGGTTAGGGTGAGGGTTAGAGTTTAGGGTCATTAGGGTAAGGGTTAGGGTTATGGTTAGGGTTTAGGGTTAGGGTTTGTGGTTAAGGTTAGGGTTAGGGTTAGGGTTTAGTGTTATGTGCTTAGGGTTACGGGGTTAGGGTTAGGGTGTAAGGGATTAGGGTTAGGGTGTAAGGGATTAGGGTTTGGGGGATAGGGATTAGGGTTATGGTTATCCGGTTAGGGTCAGGGTTGGGGATAGGGGGTTAGGGTTAAGTGTTAGGGTTAGGGGATTAGTCCTTCTAGAGCCCCTCTAGACAAATCTAAAGGCCTCTAGACCCTTCTAGAGGCCCCCAGAGTCCTTCTAAAGGCCCCCAGATGTCTCTAAAGACCGCCAGAGCCCTTCTAAAGGCCCCCAGACCCTCCTAGAGCTCCACTGGACCCTTCTAAAAGCCCCCAGACCCTTCTAGAGCACCTGACGTCCATTCTAAAAGACCCCAGACCATTCTAGCACCCACCGGGGCCCTTCTAAAAGTGCCAAGACCATTCTAGAGCCCTTCTGGACCATTCTAGAGGCCCCCAGACCATTCTAGACTCCCCAGAGCCCTTCTAAAGGCCCCTGGACCCTTCCAGAGCTTCTCACGTCCCTTCTAAAAGCCCCCAGACCCTTTGAGTGCCCCCCAGAGACCTTCTAAAGGCCCCTGGACCCTTCTAGAGCTTCTCACGTCCCTTCTAAAAGACCCCAGACCCTTCGAGAGCCCCCCAGAGACCTTCTAAAAGCGACCAGGCCATTCTAGAGCCCATCTGGACCATTCTAACAGCCTCCAGACTCCTCTAGAGCCCCCAGAACTATTTTAAAGGTCCTTGGACCCTTCTAGAGCTTCTCACGTCCCTTCTAAAAGAACCCAGACCTTTCTAGAGCCCCCCAGAGACCTTCTAAAGGCGCCCAGACCCTTCTACAGCCACTCACATCCCTTCTAAATGCCCACAGACCCTTCTAGAGCCCCCCAGAGACCTTCTAAAGAACCCTGGACCCTTCTAGAGCTTCTCACGTCGCTTCTAAAAGACCCCAGACCCTTCTAGACCCCCCAGAGACGTTCTAAAGGCATCTAGACCCTTCTAAATCCTCCCAGACCCATTCTAATGGACCCTAGACCCTTCTAGAGGGCCCCAGAGTCCTTCTAAAAGACCCCAGATCCCACTAGAGCCCCCCAGAGACGTTCTAAAGGCCCCTGGACCCTTCTAGAGATTCTCACGTCCTTTCTAAAGGCCCCCAGACCCTTCTAGAGCCCCCCAGAGACGTTCTAAAGGCCCCTGGACCCTTCTAGAGCTTCTCACATCCCTTCTAGAAGCCTCCAGACCCTTCTAGAGACGCCAGAGACCTTCTAAAGGACCCTGGACCCTTCTAGAGCATCTCACGTCCCTTCTAGAGGAACCCAGACCCTTCTAGAGGCCCTCAGCGACATTCTAAAGGCCCCTGGACCCATCTAGATCTTCTCACGTCCATTTTAAAAGACCCCAGACCCTTCTAGAGCACCCCAGACCCATTCTAAAGGGCCCTAGACCCTTCTAGAGCCCATCTGGACAATTCTAAAAGCCCCCAGACCCTTCTAGAGCCCCCCAGGGAGATTCAAAAAGACCCTGAACCCTTCTAGAGCTTCTCACATCCATTCTAAAAGCGCCCAGACCCTTCTAGAGCCCCCCAGATCCATACTAAAGACCTCTAGAGAACCCTGGGACCCCTTTATGGCCTTCTAAGACCCTTCTAGGACCACGAGGAACCCTCTAGAGCCCTCTGAGAACCACTTAGGGCCTTCTAGAATCCTTCTAGGACCACCAGGAACCCTCTAGAGCCCCCTGGGACGCACTTACGGCCTTCTAGGATGCTTCTAGGACCTCGAGAAACAATCTAGAGCCACCTGGGACCCCTTTAGGGCCTTCTAGGACCCTTCTAGGACCACGAGAAACCATCTAGAGCCCCATGGGACCCACTTAGAGCCTTCTAGGATCATTGTAAGACCCCTGGGAACCTTCTAGAGACCCCTGGGACCCCTTTAGTGCCTTCTAGGACCCTTCTAGGACCACCAGGAACCCTCTAGAGCCCCCTGGGACCACTTTAGGGCCTTCTAGGACCCTTCTAGGACCACGAGAAACAACCTAGAGACCCCTGGTACCCCCTTAGGGCCTTCTAGGACGATTGTAAGACCACGGGGAACACTCTAGAGCCCCCTGGGTCCCCTTTAGTGCCTTCTAGGATACTTCTAGGGCCCCCAGGGACCCTCTAAAGACCCCTGGGACCCTTCTAAAACCACCAGGAACCCTCTAGAGCCCACTGGGACCCCTTAGGGCTTTGTAGAACCCTTCTAGGACCACGAGGAACCCTCTAGAGCCCCCTGGGACCACCTTAGGGCCTTCTAAGACCCTTCTAGGACCCACAGGGAAACCTCTAGAGCCCCCTGGGACCCTTCTAGGGCTTTCTAGGACACTTCTAGATTCACCAGGAACCCTCTAAAGCTCCCTTGGACCCCTTTAGGACTTTCTAGGACCCTTCTAGGACCACGAGAAACCTTCTAGAGCCCCCTGGGACCCACTTAGGGCCTTCTAGGACCATGGTAAGACCCCGGGGAACGCTCTAGAGCCCCCTGGGACCCCTTTAGGGCCTTCTAGGACTATTCTAGGGCCCCCAGAGACCCTCTAGAGCCCCCTGGAATTCCTTAGACCTTTCTAGGGCCCTTCTAGCACCACCAGGAACCCTCTAGAGCTCCCTGGGACCAATTTAGGGCCTTCAAGGACCCTTCTAGGACCACGAGAAACAACCTAGAGCCAACTGTTACCCCCTTAGGGCCTTCTTGGACCATTTTAAGACCCCGGGGAACCCTCTAGGGCCCCCTAGGTCCCCTTTAGGGCCTTCTAGGACCCTTCTAGGGCCCCCAGGGACCCTCTATAGCCCCCTGAGACCCACTTAGGGCATTCTAGGAATCTTCTAGGACCACCAGAAACCCTCTAGAGCCCACTGGGACCCCTTTGGGCTTTGTGGAACCCTTCCAGGTCCTCGAGGAACTCTCTAGAGCCCCCTGGGAACCCCTTAGGGCCTTCTAGGACCCTTCCAGGACCCACAGTAACCATCTAGAGCCCCCTGGCACCCACTTTGGGCATTCTAGGACACTTCTAGGTCCTCCAGTGACCCTCTAGAGTCTCCTGGGACCGCTTAGAGCCTTCCAGTACCCTTCTAGGAGCACCAGGAACCCTCTAGAACCACTTGGGACCACTTTAGGGCCTTCTAGGGCCCTTCTAGGACCACAAAGAACCCTCTAGAGCCCCCTGGGACCCTTCTAGGTTTTTCTAGGACACTTCTAGAGTCACCAGGAACCCTCTAGAGCTCCCTTGGACCCCGTTAGGACCTTCTAGGACCCTTCTAGGACCACGAGAAACCTTCTAGAGACCCCTTGGACAAACTTAGGGCCTTCTAGCACAATTTTACTACCATGGGAACAATCTAGAGCCCCCTGGGACCCCTTTAGGGCATTCTAAGACCCTTCTAGGACCACGAGAAACCATCTAGAGCCCCCTGGGACACACTTAGGGCCTTCTCGGACCCTTCTATCACCCCCATAGACCCTCTAGAGCCCCCTGGGACCCACGTAGGACTTTCTAGGACCACGAGGAACCCTCTAGAGCACCCGGGACCCTTCTAGAGCTTTATAGGAAAATTCTAGAGTCACCAGGAGCCCTCTAGAGCCCCCTGAGATCCAATTAGGGCCTCCTAGGACACTTCTAGGACAATGAGAAACCCCCTAGAGCCCCCTGAGACCCCCTTAGGGCCTTCTAGGACCCTTCTAGTGCCCCAGGGACCCTCTAGAGCACCCTGGGACCCCTTAGGGCCTTCTAGAACCCTTCTAAGACCACTAGGACCTCTCTAGATCCACCTGGGACCTCCTTAGGGCCTTCTAGGACAATTCTGGGGCCCCCAGGGACCTTCTAGACCCCCCTGGGACCCCCTTAGGGCCTTCTCGGACGATTCTAAGACCACGAAGGACCCTCTAGAGCCCCCTGGGTCCCCTTTAGGCCCTTCTAGGACCCTTTTAGAACCACGAGGAACCCTCTAGAGCCCCCTGGGACCCATTTAGGGCCTTCTAAGACCCTTTTAGGACCACGAGGAACCATCTAGACCCCCTTGGGACCCCTTTAGGGCCTTCTAGGACCCTTCTAGGACCCACGGGAACCCTCTAGAGCCCTCTGGGACCATTCTAGGTCTTTCTAGGACCCTTCTAGTGTCACCAGGAACCCTCTAGAGCCTTCTGGGACCCTTCTAGAGCTTTATAGGAGACTTCTAGAGTCACCAGGAGCCCTCTAGAGCCCCCTGGGACCCACTTAGGGCCTCCTAGGACACTTCTAGGACATGAGGAACCCCCTAGAGCACCCTGAGACCAACTTAGGTCCTTCTAGGACACTTCTAGTGTCCCAGGGACCCTCTAGAGCCCCCTGGGACCACATAGGGCCTTCTAGAACCCTTCTAAGACCACGAGAAACTCTCTAGAGGCACCTGGGACCTCCTTAGGGCCTTCTAGGACATTTCTAGGGCCACCAGGGACCTTCTAGAGCCCTCTGGGACCCACTTAGGGCCTTCTCGGACGCTTCTAAGACCACAAAGAACCCTCTAGAGCCACCTGGGACCCACTTAGAGCCTTATAGGTACATTCTAGCACCACGAGGAACCCTCTAGAGCTCCCTAGGACCACCTTAGGACAGTCTGGGTTATTCTAGGAACACATGGAACCCTCTAGAGCCTCCTGGGACAACTTAGGGCCATGTAGGACCATTGTAAGATGCCGGGGAACCCTCTAGAGCCCCTTGGGACCGATTTAGTGCCTTCTAGGACCCTTCTAGTGCCCCCAGGGACCTTCTAGAGCACACTGGGACCCCTTAGAGCCTTCTAGGACCCTTCCTGGAGCCCCAGGAACCCTCTAGAGCCCCCTGGGAACCCCTTGGGGCCTTCTAGGACCATTCTAGGACCACGAGGAACCCTCTAGAGCCCCATGGGACCTATTAAAGGCCTTCTAGAACACTTCTAGAACTACAAGGAACCATCTAGAACCCCCTGGGTAATTTCTAGGATTTTCTAAGACCCTTGTAGAGGCACCAGAAACCCTCTAGAGTCCCCTGGGACCCCCTTAGGGCCTTCTAGGACCCTTCTAGGACCACGAGAAACCCTCTAGAGACACCTGGGACCCCCGTAGGGCCTTCTAGGATTATTGTAAGTCCCTGGGAAACCCTCTAGAGACCCCTGGGACCTTCTTAGGGCCTTCTAGGACCCTTCTAGGACCCCCAGGGACCCTCTAGAGCCCACTGGGACCACTTAGAGCCTTCTAGGACCCTTCTAGGAGCCCCAGGAACCCTCTAGAGCCCCCTGGGAACCCCTTGGGGCCTTCTAGGACCCTTCTAGGACCACGAGAAACCCTCTAGAGCCCACTGGGACCCACTTAGGGCCTTCTAGGACCATGGTAAGACCCCGGGGAACACTCTAAAGCCCCCTGGAACCACTTTAGGGACTTCTAGGGCCCTTCTAGGGCCCCCAGGGACCCTCTAGAGCCCCCTGGGACTGCATGGATCCTTATAGGACTCTTCTAGTAGTACCAGGAACCCTCTAGAACCCCCTGGGACCATTTTAGGGCCTTCTAGGACCATTCAAGGACCACAGGGAAACATCTAGAGCCCCATTGGACCCTTCTAGGGCTTTCTAGGACACTTCTAGAGTAACCAGGAACCCTCTAGAACTCCCTCGGACCCCTTTAGGACCGTCTAGGACCCTTCAAGGACCACGAGAAACCCTCTAGAGCCCCCTGGGACCCACTTAGACCCTTCTAGGTGTCTTCTAGGACCACAAGAAACCATGTAGAACCCCCTGGGACCCCCTTAGTGTTTTCTAGGAGCATTCTAGGACCACGAGAAACCCTCTAGAGACCCCTGGGACCCCCTTAGGGCCTTATAGGACCCTTTTAGAACGACGAGGAACCCTCTAGAGCCCTCTGGGACCCCTTTAGGGCCTTCTAGGACGCTTCTAGGACCCAAGGGAACCCTCTAGAGCCCTCTGGGACCATTCTAGGTCTTTCTAGGACCCGTCTAGTGTCACCATGTACCCTCTAGAGCCCCCTGGGACCCTTCTAGAGCTTTATAGGAGACTTCTAGAGTCACCAGGAACCCCCTAGAGCACCCTGAGACCCACTTAGGGCCTTCTAGGACACTTCTAGTGTCCCAGGGACCCTCTAGAGCCCCCTGGGACCCCTTAGGGCCTTCTAGAACCCTTCTAAGACCACGAGAAACTCTCTAGAGGCACCTGGGACCTTCTTAGGGCCTTCTAGGACCTTTCTAGGGCCCCCAGGGACCTTCTAGAGCCCTCTGGGACCCCCTTAAGGTCTTCTCAGATGCTTCTAAGACCACGAAGAACCCTCTAGAGCTCTTTCGGACCCCCTTAGAGCCTTCTAGGAACATTCTAGCACCACGAGGAACCCTCTAGAGCTCCCTAGGACCCCCTTAGAGCTTTCTATGACCCTTCTAGGACCACGAGAAACCATCTAGAGCCACCTGGGACCTCCTTAGGGCCTTCTGGGTTATTCTAGGAACACATGGAACCCTCTAGAGCCCCCTGGGACCCACTTAGGGCCTCCTAGGACCCTTCTAGGACAACGAGGAAACCCCTAGAGCCACCTGAGACCCACTTAATTCCTTCTAGGACCCTTCTAGTGCCCCAAGGACCCTCTGGAGCCCCCCGGGACCCACTTAGGGCCTTCTCGGACGCTTCTAAGACCATGAGGAACCCTCTAGAGCAACCTTGGACCCATTTAGTGCCTTCTAGAACCCTTCTAGGACCCACGAGAACCCTCTAGAGCCCCGTGGGACCTTTCTAGGGCTTTCTGGGACTCTTCTAGGGTCTCCAGGAACCCTCTAGAGCCCCCTGGGACCTTTGTAGGGCTTACTGGGACCCTTCTAGAGTCACCAGGAACCCTCTAGAGCCTCCTGGGACCCGCTTAGGGCTTTCTAGAACCCTCCTAGGGCCACGAGGAACCATCTAGAGCCCCCTGAGACCCCCTTAGAACCTTATAGGAACCTTCTACGACCACGAGGATACCTCTAGAGCGCTCTGGGACCCCCTTAGGACCTTCTAGGAACCTTCTAGGACCACCAGGAACCCTCTAGAGCCCCCTGGGACCCCCTTACGACCTTCTAGGAACCTTCTAGAACCCACAGGTACCCGCTAGATCCACCTGGGACCCACTTAGGGCTTTCAAGGACCCTTCTAGAGTCACCAGGAAGCCTCTGGAGCCCCCTGGCACCTCCTTAGGTCCTTGTAGGACTCTTCTAAGACTTCTGGAAACCCTCTGGAGCACCCTGGGACGCTGTTAGGGCCTTCTAAGACCCTTCTATGACTTTCTAGAGCCCCCGAGGACCCTTCTAAAGGCTCCCAGACCATTCTAGAGCCCCTCAGGACCCTTCTGAATGCCCCCAGACCCTTCTAGAGCCCCTCAGAACCCTTCTAGAGCCAGTCAGGACCTTTATGAAGGTTCCAAGACCCTTCTAGAGCCCCCCAGGAACAATCGGAAGGCCCTAGACCGTTTGAGATCCAAGTTGGACCCTTCTACAGCCCCTCAGGACCCTTCTGAAGGCCTCCAGACCCTTCTAGAGCCCACCCGGGGCCCTTCTGAAGGCCTCCAGACCCTTCTAGAGCCCACCCACGGCCCTTCTGAAGGCCCCCAGACCCTTCTAGAGCCGCTCAGGACCCTTCTGAAGGCCTCCAGACCCTTCTAGTTCCCCTGGGCCATTCTGAAAGCCCCCAGACGGTTCTAGAGCCACTCAGGGCCCTTCTGAAGGCCTCCAGACCCTTCTAGATCCCCCCAGGGCCCTTCTGAAGGCCCCCACACCGTTCTAGAGCCACTCAGGACCCTTCTGATGGCCTCCAGACCCTTCTAGATCCCCCCAGGGCCATTCTGAAGGCCCCCAGACCTTTCTAGAGCCCATCCAGACCCTTCTGAAGGCCTCCAGACCCTTCTATAGGGGTCCCAAAGAGCTCTAGAGGGTTCCTCAAGGTCCTAGAAGGGTTTTAGAAGGCCCTAAGGTGGTTCCAGGGGGCTCTAGAGGGATCCTGGTGGTCCTAGAAGGGTCCTAGAAGGTCCTAAGGGGGTCCCAGAGGGCTCTAGAGGGTTCCCCATGGTCTTACAATGGTCCTAGAAGGTCCTAAAGGGTCCCAGGGGGTCTACATGGTTCCTAGTGGTCCTAGAAGGGACCTAGAAGGCCCTAAAATGGTCCCAGGGGGCTCTAGAGGGTTCCTCGTGGTCCTAGAAGGGTCTTAGAAGGCCCTAAATGCTTCCCAGGGGGCTCTAGAGGGATGCTGGTGGTGTTTGAAGTGTCCTAGAAGGACCTAAGAGGGTCCCATGGGGCTCTAGAGGGATTCAGGGACTCCTAGAAGGGTCCTAGAAGGCTCTAAGGAGTCCCAGGGGGCTCTAGATGGTTTCTCGTGGTCCTAGAAGGGTCCTAGAAGGCCTTAAGGAGTCCTAGGGGACTCTAGAGTGTTCCCTGGGGTCTTACAATGGTCCTAGTAGGCCCTAAGGGGGTCCCAGACGACTCTAGGGGTTTCCCCGGGGTCATACAATTGTCCTAGAAGGTCCTAAGTGGTCCCAGGGGGTACTAGATGGTTCCTCGAGGTCGTAGAAGATACCTAGCAGGCCCTAAGGAGGTCCCAGGGGGCTCTAGAGTGTCCCTGGTGGCCCTAGAAGGGTCCTAGAAGGCCCTAAAGGGGTCCCAGGGGGCTCTAGAAAGTCCCTGGGGGCACTAGAAGGGTCCTAGAAGGCCCTAAGGGGGTCCCAGAGTGCTCTAGAGTGTCCCTGGTGGTCCTAGAAGGGCCCTAGAAGGGCCTAAAGAGGTCTCAGGGAGCTCTAGAGGGTTCCCCGGGGTCTTACAATGATCCTAGAAGGCTGTAAGGGGTTCCCAGGGAGCTCTAGATGGTTTCTCGTGGTCCTAGAAGGGTCCTAGAAGGCCCTAAGGGCATCCCAGGGGGCTGTAGAGAGTTTCTCGTGGTCCTAGAACGGTACTAGAAGGACCTAAGTGGGTCCCAGAAGGCTCTAAAGGGATCCTGGTGATCCTAGAAGGGTCCTAGAAGGCCCTAAGGGAGTCCCTGGGGGCTCTAGAGCGTTTCTTGTGGTCCTAGAAGGGTCTTAGAAGGCCATAAAGGGGTCCCAGGGGGCTCTAGAGGGTTCCTGGGAGCACTAGAAGGGTCCTAGAAGGCTTTAAGGGGGTCCCAGAGGGCTTTAGAAGGTTCCTGGTGGTCCTAGAAGGGTCCTAGAAGGGCCTAAATGGGTCCCAGAGGGTTCTAGAAGGTTCCAGGGGCTCCTAGAAGTGTCCTAGAATGCTCTAAGGGGTCCCACGGGGCTCTAGAGTGTCCCTGGGGGCCCTAGAATTGTCCTAGAAGGCCCTAAGGGGGTCACAGGGGGTCTAGAGGGTCCCTGGGGGCACTAAAATTCTCCTAGAAGGCACAAAATGTGTCACAGAGGGCTCTAGAGGGTTCCTTGTGGTCCTAGAAGGGTCCTAGAAGGCCCTAAGGGGGCCCCAGGGAGATCCAGAGGATTCCTCGTGGTCTTAGAAAGGTCATAGAAGGCCCTATGGGGGTCCCGGGGGTGTTAGAGTGTTCCTGTGTCTCCTAGAATGGTCCTAGAATGCTCTAAGGGGACCCAGGGGGCTCTAGATTGTTCCCCGGAGTATTGAAATTGTCCTAGAATGCCCTAAGGGAGTCCCAGGGGTCTCTAGAGGGTTTCTCGTGGTCCTAGAAGGGTCCTGGAAGGCCCTAAGGGTGTCCCAGGGGGCTCCAGAGGGTTTCCCATGGTTCTAGAAGGGTCGTAGAAGGCCCTAAGTGGGGCCCAGTAGGCTCTAGAGGGTCCCTGGGGGTCCAAGAAGGGTTCTAGAAGGCCCTAAGTGGGACCTAGGGGCCTCTAGAGTGTTCCTGGTGCTCCTAGAAGGGTCCTAGAAGGCCTTAAGGGGGTTCCAGGGGGCTCGAGAGGGTTCTACGAGTCCTAGAAGACACCTAGAATGCCCTAAGTCAGTCCCAGGGGGCTCTAAAGGTTTCTGGGGCTCCTAGAAAGGTCCTAGAAGGCTCTAAGGGGGTCCCATGGGGCTCTAGAAGGTTCCTTGTGGTCCTAGAAGGGTCTTAGAAGGCCGTAAAGTGTTCCCAGGTGACTCTAGAGGGGTCCCTGGGGTCTTACAATAGTCCTAGTAGGCCCTAAGGGGGTCCCAGGCAGTCGAGAGGGTTCCTCGTGGTCTAGGAGGGTCCCAGAAGGTCCTAAGGGGGTCCCAGGGGGCTATGGAAAGTTCTTCGTGGTCCTAGAAGGGCACTAGAATGTCCTAAGAGGGCCCCAGATGGCTGTAGACGGTTCCTGGTGGTCCTAGAATTGTCCTAGAAGGCCCTAAAAAGGTCCCCGGGGATCTAAAGGGTTCCTCGACGTCCTAGAAGGGCCCTAGAAGGCCGTAATAGGGTCCCAGGGAGCTCTAGAGGGTTTCTGGTGGTCCTAGAATTGTCATAGAAGGCCCTAAAAAGGTCCCCGGGGGATCTAAAGTGTTCCTCGTGGTCCTAAAAGGGTCCTAGAAGGCCCTATGTGGTTCCAGGAGGCTCTAGAGGGTCGCTGGGGGTGCTAGAAGAGTCCTAGAAGGCCCTAAGGGGGTCCTAGGGGGCTCTAGAGGGTTCCTCGTGGTCCTAGAAGGGTCCTAGAAGGCCCTAAATGGGTCCCAGGGGGCTCTAGAGGGTTCCTCATGGTACTAGAATCGTCCTAGAAGGCTCTAAGTGGTCCCACGACGCTCTAGATGGTTCCCCAGGGTGTTACAATGATCCTTGAAGGCCCTATGTGAGTCCCAAGGGGTTCTAGATGGTTTCTTGTGGTCCTAGAAGGGTCCTTGAAGTTCTTCAGGGGGTCCCAGTGGGCTCTAGAGAGTTCCTCGTGGTCCTAGAAGGGTGCTAGAAGGCCCTAAGGGGGTCCCAGAGGGATCTAGAGTGTTATTGGGGGGTCTAGAAGGGTCCTAGAAGGACCTAAGGGGGTCCCAGAGGGCTCTAGAGGGTTCCTGGTGGTTCTAAAAGGGTCCTAGAAGGCCCTAAGTGGGTCCCAGGGGGTTCTAGAAGATTCCTGGGGTCCTAGAAGGGACCTAGAATGCTCTAAGGTGTCCCAGGACGCTCTATATTGATTTCCAGAGTCTTAAAATGGTCCTAGAAAGCCCTAAAGTGGTCCCAGGGGGTTCTAGAAGGACCCTGGCGGCCCTAGAATTGTCCTAGAAGGCCCTAAAGGGGTCCCAGGGGGCTCTAGAGGGTTCCTTGTGGTCCTAGAAGGGTCCTAGAAGGCCCTAAGGGGGTCCCAGCGGGCTCTAGAGGGTTCCTGGGGCTCCTAGAAGGGTTCTAGAAGGCTCAAAGGGTAACCAGGGGGCTCTAGAGAGTCCCTGGGTCACTAGAAGTGTACTAGAAGGCCCTAAAGAGGACGCAGGGTGCTCTAGAGGGTTCCCCGGGGTCTTACCATGGTCCTAGAAGGCCCTAAGTGGGTCCCAGGGGGCTCTATCTGGTTTCCTCGTGGTCCTAGAAGAGTCCTAGAAGGACTTAAGCAAGTCCCAGGGGGCTCTAGAGGGTTCCTGGTGGTCCGAGAAGGGTCCTAGACGGCCCTAAGGGGGTCCCAGGGGGTTCTAGAAAGTCCCTGGGGGCCCTAGAAGGGTACTAGAAGGCCTTAAATAGGACCCAGGGTGCTCTAGAGGGCTCCCCGGGGTTTTACCATGGACCTAGAAGGCCCTAAGGGGGTCCCAGGGGGCTCTAGAGGGTTCCTCGTGGCCCTAGAAGTGTTCTAGAAGGACTTAAGCAAGTTCCAGGGGGATCTAGAGGGTCCCTGGGGGCGCTAGAAGAGCCCTAGAAGGCCCTAAGGTGTCCTAGGGGGCTCTAGACGGTTCCTTGTGGTTCTAGAATGGTCCTAGAAGGCCCTAAGTGGGTCCCAGGGGGCTCTAGAGGGATCCTCATGGTCCTAGAAGGGTCCTACAAGGCTCTAAGTGGTACCACGAGGCTCTTGAGGGTTCCCCAGGGTCTTATAATGATCCTAGAAGGCCCTAAGGGAGTCCCAGGGGGCTCTAGACGGTCTCTGGGGACCCTAGAAGAGTCCTAGAACGCCCTAAAGGGGTCCCAGAGGGCTCTAGAGGGTTCCTCGTGGTCCTAGAAGTGTCCTAGAAGGCCCTAAAATGGTCCCAGGGGGCTCTAGAGGGTTCCTCGTGGTCCTAGAAGGGTCCTAGAAAGCCCTAGAAGGGTCCCAGGGGACTCTGGAGGGTTCCTGGTGATTCTAAAAGGGTCCAAGAAAGGCCTAGAAGGGTCCCAGAGGGCTCTAGAAGGTACCCGTGGGTCCTAGGAGGGTCCTAGAAGGCCCTAAAAGGGTCCCAGGGGGCTCTAGAGGGTCCCTGGGGGTACTAGAAGAGTCCTAGAAGGCCCTAAGTGGGTCCTAGGGGGGTCTAGAGGGCTCCTGGTGGTCCTAGAAGGGTCCTAGAAGGCCCTAAAGGGGTCCCAGGGGGCTCTAGACTGACCCTGGCGGCCCTAGAATTGTCCTAGAAGGCCCTAAAGGGGTCCCAGTGGGCTTTAGAGGGTTCCTTGTGGTCCTAGAAGGGTCCTAGAAGGCACTAAAGAGGACCCAGGGTGCTCTGGAGGGTTCCCCAGGGTCTTACCATGGCCCTAGAAAGCCCTAAGGGGGTCCCAGGAGGCTCTTGAGGGTTCCCTGTGTCCTAGAAGGGTCCTAGAAGGCCCTAAGTGTGTCCCAGGGGGCTCTAGAGGGTCCCTGGGGGCGCTAGAATTGTCCAAGAAGGCCCTAAGGGGGTCCCAGGGGGCTCTAGAGGGTTCCTTCTGGTCCTAGAAGGGTCCTACAAGGCTCTAAGTGGTACCACGTGGCTCTAGAGGGTTCCCCAGGGTCTTAAAATGAACCTAGAATGCCCTAAGTGGGTCCCAGGGGTCTCTAGATGGTTTCTCGTGGTCCTAGAAGAGTCCTAGAAGGCCTTAAGCAAGTCCCAGGGGGCTCTAGAGAGTTCCTTGTGGTCCTAGAAGGGTCCTAGAAGGCCCTAAGTGGGTCCCAGAGGGCTCTAGAGGGTTCCTGGTGACCCTAGAACGGTCCTAGAAGGACCTAAGGAGGTCCCAGGGGGCTCTAGAGGGTTCCTCGTGGTCCTAGAAGGGTCCTAGAAGGCCCTAAGTGGGTCCAAGGGGGCTCTAGAGTGTCCCTGGGGGCACTAGAAGGGTCCTAGAAGGCGCAAAGAGGGTCCCAGATGGCTACAGAGGGCTCCTGGTGGTCCTAGAAGGGTCTTAGAAAGCCCTAAGGGGGGCCCAGGGGGCTCTAGAGGGTTTCTTGTGGTCCTAGAAGGGTCCTAGAAGGCCCTAAGTGGGTCCCAGAAGGCTCTGTAGGGTTCCTGGTGATCCTAGAAGGGCCCTAGTAGACCCTAAAGACTCCCAGGGAGCTCTAGAGGGTCTCTGGGGGCACTAGAAGTGTCCTAGAATGTGCAAAAAGGTGTCCCAGACGGTTATAGAGGGCTCCTGGTGGTCCTAGAAGGGTCTTAGAAGGCCCTAAGTGGGTCCCAGGGGGCTCTAGAGGGTCCCTGGGGGCCCTAGAAGGGTCCTAGAATGCCCTAAGTGGGTCCCAGGGGGCTCTAGAGCGTTCCTCGTGGTCCTAGAAGGGTCCTCGAAGGCTCTAAGGCATCCCAGGGGGCTCTAGACGGTCTCTGGGGATCCTAGAAGAGTCCGAGAACGCCCTAAAGGGGTCCCAGAGAGCTATAGAGGGTTCCTCGTGGTCCTAGAAAGTCCTAGAAGGGTCCCAGGGGACTCTGGAGGGTTCCTGGTTATTCTAAAAGGGTCCAAGAAAGCCCTAGAAGGGTCCCAGAGGGCTCTAGAGGGTACCCGTGGGTCCTAGGAGGGTCCTAGATGGCCCTGAAAGGGTCCCAGGGGGCTCTAGAGGGTCCCTGGGGGTACTAGAAGAGTCCTAGAAGGCCCTAAAGGGGTCCCAGGGGGCTCTAGACGGACCCTGGCGGCCCTAGAATTGTCCTAGAAGGCCCTAAAGGGGTCCCAGGGGGCTCTAGAGGGTTCCTTGTGGTCCTAGAAGGGTCCTAGAAGGCCCTAAGGGGGTCCCAGCGGGCTCTAGAGGGTTCCTGGGGCTCCTAGAAGGGTTCTAGAAGGCTCAAAGGGTAACCAGGGGGCTCTAGAAGGTCCCTGGGGGCCCTAGAAGGGTACTAGAAGGCACTAAAGAGGACCCAGGGTGCTCTGGAGGGTTCCCCAGGGTCTTACCATGGCCCTAGAAAGCCCTAAGGGGGTCCCAGGGGGCTCTTGAGGGTTCCCTGTGTCCTAGAAGGGTCCTAGAAGGCCCTAAGGGGGTCCCAGCGGGCTCTAGAGGGTTCCTGGGGCTCCTAGAAGGGTTCTAGAAGGCTCAAAGTGTAACCAGGGGGCTCTAGAGAGTCCCTGGGTCACTAGAAGTGTACTAGAAGGCCCTAAAGAGGACGCAGGGTGCTCTAGAGGGTTCCCCGGGGTCTTACCATGGTCCTAGAAGGCCCTAAGTGGGTCCCAGGGGGCTCTATCTGGTTTCCTCGTGGTCCTAGAAGAGTCCTAGAAGGACTTAAGCAAGTCCCAGGGGGCTCTAGAGGGTTCCTGGTGGTCCGAGAAGGGTCCTAGACGGCCCTAAGGGGGTCCCAGGGGGTTCTAGAAAGTCCCTGGGGGCCCTAGAAGGGTACTAGAAGGCCTTAAATAGGACCCAAGGTGCTCTAGAGGGTTCCCCGGGGTTTTACCATGGACCTAGAAGGCCCTAAAGGGGTCCCAGGGGGCTCTAGAGGGTTCCTCGTGGCCCTAGAAGGGTTCTAGAAGGACTTAAGCAAGTTCCAGGGGGATCTAGAGGGTCCCTGGGGGCGCTAGAAGAGCCCTAGAAGGCCCTAAGGTGTCCTAGGGGGCTCTAGACGGTTCCTTGTGGTTCTAGAATGGTCCTAGAAGGCCCTAAGTGGGTCCCAGGGGGCTCTAGAGGGATCCTCATGGTCCTAGAAGGGTCCTACAAGGCTCTAAGTGGTACCACGAGGCTCTAGAGGGTTCCCCAGGGTCTTATAATGATCCTAGAATGCCCTAAGGGAGTCCCAGGGGGCTCTAGAGTGTTTCTCCTGGTCCTAGAAGGGTTCTAGAAGGCCTTAAGCAAGTCCCAGGGGGCTCTAGAGGGTTCCTCGTGGTCCTAGAAGGGTCCTAGAAGGCCCTAAGTGGGTCCCAGAGGGCTCTAGAGGGTTCCTGGTTACCCTAGAACGGTCCTAGAAGGATCTAAGTAGGTCCCAGGGGGCTCTACAGGGTTTCTCGTGGTCCTAGAAGGGTCCTAGTAGGCCCTAAGGAGTCCCAGGGGGCTCTAGAGTGTCCCTGGGGGCACTAGAAGGGTCCTAGAAGGCGCAAAGAGGGTCCCAGAGGGCTATAGAGGGCTCCTGGTGGTCCTAGAAGGGTCTTAGAAAGCCCTAAGGGGGTCCCAGGGGGCTCTAGAGGGTCCCTGGGGGCCCTAGAAGGGTCCTAGAATGCCCTAAGGGGGTCCCAGGGGGCTCTAGAGGGTTCCTCGTGGTCCTAGAAAGGTCCTAGAAGGCCATAAGTGGGTCCCAGAGGGCTCTAGAGGGTTCCTGGTGATCCTAGAAGGGCCCTAGTAGGCCCTAAAGACTCCCAGGGAGCTCTAGAGGGTCTCTGGGGGCACTAGAAGTGTCCTAGAATGTGCAAAAAGGTGTCCCAGAGGGCTATAGAGGGCTCCTGGTGGTCCTAGAAGGGTCTTAGAAGGCCCTAATTGGGTCCCAGGGGGCTCTAGAGGGTCCCTGGGGGCCCTAGAAGGGTCCTAGAATGCCCTAAGGGGGTCCCAGGGGGCTCTAGAGGGTTCCTCGTGGTCCTAGAAGGGTCCTCGAAGGCTCTAAGGCATCCCAGGGGGCTCTAGACGGTCTCTGGGGACCCTAGAAGAGTCCTAGAACGCCCTAAAGGGGTCCCAGAGGGCTCTAGAGGGTTCCTCGTGGTCCTAGAAGTGTCCTAGAAGGCCCTAAAATGGTCCCAGGGGGCTCTAGAGGGTTCCTCGTGGTCCTAGAAGGGTCCTAGAAAGCCCTAGAAGGGTCCCAGGGGACTCTGGAGGGTTCCTGGTGATTCTAAAAGGGTCCAAGAAAGCCCTAGAAGGGTCCCAGAGGGCTCTAGAAGGTACCCGTGTGTCCTAGGAGGGTCCTAGAAGGCCCTAAAAGGGTCCCAGGGGGCTCTAGAGGGTCCCTGGGGGTACTAGAAGAGTCCTAGAAGGCCCTAAGTGGGTCCTAGGGGGGTCTAGAGGGCTCCTGGTGGTCCTAGAAGGGTCCTAGAAGGCCCTAAAGGGGTCCCAGGGGGCTCTAGACTGACCCTGGCGGCCCTAGAATTGTCCTAGAAGGCCCTAAAGGGGTCCCAGTGGGCTTTAGAGGGTTCCTTGTGGTCCTAGAAGGGTCCTAGAAGGCCCTAAGGGGGTCCCAGCGGGCTCTAGAGGGTTCCTGGGGCTCCTAGAAGGGTTCTAGAAGGCTCAAAGTGTAACCAGGGGGCTCTAGAAGGTCCCTGGGGGCCCTAGAAGGGTACTAGAAGGCACTAAAGAGGACCCAGGGTGCTCTGGAGGGTTCCCCAGGGTCTTACCATGGCCCTAGAAAGCCCTAAGGGGGTCCCAGGGGGCTCTTGAGGGTTCCCTGTGTCCTAGAAGGGTCCTAGAAGGCCCTAAGTGTGTCCCAGGGGGCTCTAGAGGGTCCCTGGGGGCGCTAGAATTGTCCAAGAAGGCCCTAAGGGGGTCCCAGGGGGCTCTAGAGGGTTCCTTCTGGTCCTAGAAGGGTCCTACAAGGCTCTAAGTGGTACCACGAGGCTCTAGAGGGTTCCCCAGGGTCTTAAAATGAACCTAGAATGCCCTAAGTGGGTCCCAGGGGGCTCTAGATGGTTTCTCGTGGTCCTAGAATAGTCCTAGAAGGCCTTAATTGGGTCCCAGAGGGCTCTAGAGGGTTCCTGGTGACCCTAGAACGGTCCTAGAAGGACCTAAGGAGGTCCCAGGGGGCTCTAGAGGGTTCCTCGTGGTCCTAGAAGGGTCCTAGAAGGCCCTAAGTGGGTCCAAGGGGGCTCTAGAGTGTCCCTGGGGGCACTAGAAGGGTCCTAGAAGGCGCAAAGAGGGTCCCAGAGGGCTACAGAGGGCTCCTGGTGGTCCTAGAAGGGTCTTAGAAAGCCCTAAGGGGGGCCCAGGGGGCTATAGAGGGTCCCTGGGGGCCCTAGAAGGGTCCTAGAATGCCCTAAGTTGGTCCCAGGGTACTCTAGAGGGTTTCTTGTGGTCCTAGAAGGGTCCTAGAAGGCCCTAAGTGGGTCCCAGAGGGCTCTGTAGGGTTCCTGGTGATCCTAGAAGGGCCCTAGTAGACGCTAAAGACTCCCAGGGAGCTCTAGAGGGTCTCTGGGGGCACTAGAAGTGTCCTATAATGTGCAAAAAGGTGTCCCAGACGGTTATAGAGGGCTCCTGGTGGTCCTAGAAGGGTCTTAGAAGGCCCTAAGTGGGTCCCAGGGGGCTCTAGAGGGTCCCTGGGGGCCCTAGAAGGGTCCTAGAATGCCCTAAGGGGGTCCCAGGGGGCTCTAGAGCGTTCCTCGTGGTCCTAGAAGGGTCCTCGAAGGCTCTAAGGCATCCCAGGGGGCTCTAGACGGTCTCTGGGGATCCTAGAAGAGTCCGAGAACGCCCTAAAGGGGTCCCAGAGAGCTATAGAGGGTTCCTCGTGGTCCTAGAAAGTCCTAGAAGGGTCCCAGGGGACTCTGGAGGGTTCCTGGTTATTCTAAAAGGGTCCAAGAAAGCCCTAGAAGGGTCCCAGAGGGCTCTAGAGGGTACCCGTGGGTCCTAGGAGGGTCCTAGATGGCCCTGAAAGGGTCCCAGGGGGCTCTAGAGGGTCCCTGGGGGTACTAGAAGAGTCCTAGAAGGCCCTAAGTGGGTCCTAGGGGGCTCTAGAGGGCTCCTGGTGGTCCTAGAAGGGTCCTAGAAGGCCCTAAAGGGGTCCCAGAGGGCTCTAGACTGACCCTGGCGGCCCTAGAATTGTCCTAGAAGGCCCTAAAGGGGTCCCAGGGGGCTCTAGAGGGTTCCTTGTGGTCCTAGAAGGGTCCTAGAAGGCCCTAAGGGGGTCCCAGCGGGCTCTAGAGGGTTCCTGGGGCTCCTAGAAGGGTTCTAGAAGGCTCAAAGGGTAACCAGGGGGCTCTAGAAGGTCCCTGGGGGCCCTAGAAGGGTACTAGAAGGCACTAAAGAGGACCCAGGGTGCTCTGGAGGGTTCCCCAGGGTCTTACCATGGCCCTAGAAAGCCCTAAGGGGGTCCCAGGGGGCTCTTGAGGGTTCCCTGTGTCCTAGAAGGGTCCTAGAAGGCCCTAAGTGTGTCCCAGAGGGCTCTAGAGGGTCCCTGGGGGCGCTAGAATTGTCCTAGAAGGCCCTAAGGGGGTCCCAGGGGGCTCTAGAGGGTTCCTTCTGGTCCTAGAAGGGTCCTACAAGGCTCTAAATGGTACCACGAGGCTCTAGAGGGTTCCCCAGGTTCTTAAAATGAACCTAGAATGCCCTAAGTGGGTCCCAGGGGGCTCTAGATGGTTTCTTGTGGTCCTAGAAGAGTCCTAGAAGGCCTTAAGCAAGTCCCAGGGGGCTCTAGAGAGTTCCTCGTGGTCCTAGAAGGGTCCTAGAAGGCCCTAAGTGGGTCCCAGGGGGCTCTAAAGTGTCCCTGGGAGCACTAGAAGGGTCCTAGAAGGTGCAAAGAGGGTCCCAGAGGGCTATAGAGGGCTCCTGGTGGTCCTAGAATGGTCTTAGAAAGCCCTAAGTGGGTCCCAGGGGGCTCTAGAGGGTCCCTGGGGGCCCTAGAAGGGTCCTAGAAGGCCCTAAGTGTGTCCCAGGGGGCTCTAGAGGGTTTCTCGTAGTCCTAGAAGGGTCCTAGTAGGCCCTAAGGAGTCCCAGGGGGCTCTAGAGTGTCCCTTGGGGCACTAGAAGGGTCCTAGAAGGCGCAAAGAGGGTCCCAGAGGGCTATAGAGGGCTCCTGGTGGTCCTAGAAGGGTCTTAGAAAGGCCTAAGGGGGTCCCAGGGGGCTCTAGAGGGTCCCTGGGGGCCCTAGAAGGGTCCTAGAATGCCCTAAGGGAGTCCCAGGGGGCTCTAGAGGGTTCCTCGTGGTCCTAGAAGGGTCCTAGAAGGCCCTAAGTGGGTCCCAGAGGGCTCTAGAGGGTTCCTGGTGATCCTAGAAGGGCCCTATTAGGCCCTAAAGACTCCCAGGGAGCTCTAGAGGGTCTCTGGGGGCACTAGAAGTGTCCTAGAATGTGCAAAAAGGTGTCCCAGAGGGCTCTAGAGGGCTCCTGGTGGTCCTAGAAGGGTCTTAGAAGGCCCTAAGTGGGTCCCAGGGGGCTCTAGAGGGTCCCTGGGGGCCCTAGAAGGGTCCTAGAATGCCCTAAGGGGGTCCCAGAGGGCTCTTGACGGCTCCCTGTGTCCTAGAAGGGTCCTAGAAGGCCTTAAGTCTGTCCCAGGGGGCTCTAGAGGGTTTCTCGTAGTCCTAGAAGGGTCCTAGTAGGCCCTAAGGAGTCCCAGGGGGCTCTAGAGTGTCCCTCGGGGCACTAGAAGGGTCCTAGAAGGCGCAAAGAGGGTCCCAGAGGGCTATAGAGGGCTCCTGGTGGTCCTAGAAGGGTCTTAGAAAGCCCTAAGGGGGTCCCAGGGGGCTCTAGAGGGTCCCTGGGGGCCCTAGAAGGGTCCTAGAATGCCCTAAGGGAGTCCCAGGGGGCTCTAGAGGGTTCCTCGTGGTCCTAGAAGGGTCCTAGAAGGCCCTAAGTGGGTCGCAGAGGGCTCTAGAGGGTTCCTGGTGATCCTAGAAGGGCCCTATTAGGCCCTGAAGACTCCCAGGGAGCTCTAGAGGGTCTCTGGGGGCACTAGAAGTGTCCTAGAATGTGCAAAAAGGTGTCCCAGAGGGCTATAGAGGGCTCCTGGTGGTCCTAGAAGGGTCTTAGAAGGCCCTAAGTGGGTCCCAGGGGGCTCTAGAGGGTCCCTGGGGGCCCTAGAAGGGTCCTAGAATGCCCTAAGGGGGTCCCAGAGGGCTCTTGAGGGCTCCCTGTGTCCTACAAGGGTCCTAGAAGGCCTTAAGTCTGTCCCAGGGGGCTCTAGAGGGTTTCTCGTAGTCCTAGAAGGGTCCTAGTAGGCCCTAAGGAGTCCCAGGGGGCTCTAGAGTGTCCCTGGGGACCCTGGAAGAGTCCTAGAACGCACTAAAGGGGTCCCAGAGAGCTATAGATGGTTTCTCGTGGTCCTAGAAGGGTCCTAGAAGGCCCTAAGTGGGTCCCAGAGGGCTCTAGAGGGTTCCTGGTGACACTAGAACGGTCCTCGAAGGACCTAAGGAGGTCCCAGGGGGTTCTAGAGGGTTTCTCGTGGTCCTAGAAGGGTCCTAGTAGGCCCTAAGGAGTCCCAGGGGTCTCTAGAGTGTCCCTGGGGGCACTAGAAGGGTCCTAGAAGGCGCAAAGAGGGTCCCAGAGGGCTATAGAGGGATCCTGGTGGTCCTAGAAGGGTCTTAGAAAGCCCTAAGGGGGTCCCAGGGGGCTCTAGAGGGTCCCTGGGGGCCCTAGAAGGGTCCTAGAATGCCCTAAGGGGGTCCCAGGGGGCTCTAGAGGGTTCCTCGTGGTCCTAGAAGGGTCCTCGAAGGCTCTAAGGCATCCCAGGGGGCTCTAGACGGTCTCTGGGGACCCTAGAAGAGTCCTAGAACGCCCTAAAGGGGTCCCAGAGAGCTATAGATGGTTTCTCGTGGTCCTAGAAGGGTCCTAGAAGGCCCTAAAATGGTCCCAGGGGGCTCTAGAGGGTTCCTCGTGGTCCTAGAAGGGTCCTAGAAAGCCCTAGAAGGGTCCCAGGGGACTCTGGAGGGTTCCTGGTGATTCTGAAAGGGTCCAAGAAAGCCCTAGAAGGGTCCCAGAGGGCTCTAGAGGGTACCCGTGGGTCCTAGGAGGGTCCTAGAAGGCCCTAAAAGGGTCCCAGGGGGCTCCAGAGGGTCCCTGGGGGTGCTAGAAGAGTCCTAGAAGGCCCTAAGTGGGTCCTAGGGGCCTCTAGAGGGCTCCTGGTGCTCCTAGAAGGGTCCTAGAAGGCCCTAAAGGGGTCCCAGGGGGCCCTAGACGGACCCTGGCGGCCCTAGAATTGTCCTAGA
This sequence comes from Phaenicophaeus curvirostris, assembly GCF_032191515.1. NCBI lineage: Eukaryota > Metazoa > Chordata > Aves > Cuculiformes > Cuculidae > Phaenicophaeus > Phaenicophaeus curvirostris. Next base: position 629,389 of record NW_027206703.1, read on the forward strand.
AGGCCCTAAAGGGGTCTCAGGGGCCTCTAGAGGGTTCCTTGTGGTCCTAGAAGGGTCCTAGAAGGCCCTAAGGGGGTCCCAGCGGGCTCTAGAGGGTTCCTGGGGCTCCTAGAAGGGTTCTAGAAGGCTCAAAGGGTAACCAGGGGGCTCTAGAAGGTCCCTGGGGGCCCTAGAAGGGTACTAGAAGGCACTAAAGAGGAGCCAGGGTGCTCTGGAGGGTTCCCCAGGGTCTTACCATGGCCCTAGAAAGCCCTAAGGGGGTCCCAGGGGGCTCTAGAGGGTTCCTTGTCATCCTAGAAGGGTTCTAAAAGCCCTAAGGGGACCCAGGGGTCTCTAGAAGGTCCCTGGGGACCCTAGAAGTGTACTAGAAGGCCTTAAATAGGACCCAGGGTGCTCTAGAGGGTTCCCCGGGGTTTTACCATGGACCTAGAAGGCCCTAAGGGGGTCCCAGGGGGCTCTAGTGGGTTCCTCGTGGCCCTAGAAGTGTTCTAGAAGGACTTAAGCAAGTTCCAGAGGGTTCTAGAGGGTCACTGGGGGTGCTAGAAGAGCCCTAGAAGGCCCTAAGGTGTCCCAGGGGGCTCTAGACGGTTCCTTGTGGTCCTAGAATGGTCCTAGAAGGCCCTAAGTGGTTCCCAGGGGGCTCTAGAGGGATCCTCGTGGTCCTAGAAGGGTTCTAGAAGGCCCTAAGTGGGTCCCAGAGGGCTCTAGAGGGTTCCTGGTGATCCTAGAAGGGTCCTAGTAGGCCCTAAAGACTCCCAGGGAGCTCTAGAGGGTCTCTGGGGGCACTAGAAGTGTCCTAGAATGTGCAAAAAGGTGTCCCAGAGGGCTATAGAGGGCTCCTGGTGGTCCTAGAAGGGTCTTAGAAGGCCCTAAGTGGGTCCCAGGGGGCTCTAGAGGGTCCCTGGGGGCCCTAGAAGGGTCCTAGAATGCCCTAAGGGGGTCCCAGGGGGCTCTAGAGGGTTCCTCGTGGTCCTAGAAGGGTCCTCGAAGGCTCTAAGGCATCCCAGGGGGCTCTAGACGGTCTCTGGGGACCCTAGAAGAGTCCTAGAACGCCCTAAAGGGGTCCCAGAGAGCTATAGATGGTTTCTCGTGGTCCTAGAAGGGTCCTAGAAGGCCCTAAAATGGTCCCAGGGGGCTCTAGAGTGTTCCTCGTGGTCCTAGAAGGGTCCTAGAAAGCCCTAGAAGGGTCCCAGGGGACTCTGGAGGGTTCCTGGTGATTCTAAAAGGGTCCTCGAAGGCTCTAAGGCATCCCAGGGGGCTCTAGAGGGTCCCTGGGGGCCCTAGAAGGGTCGTAGAATGCCCTAAGGGGGTCTCAGGGGGATCTAGAAGGTCCCTGGGGGCCCTAGAAGAGTACTAGAAGGCACTAAAGAGGACCCAGGGTTCTCTGGAGGGTTCCCCAGGGTCTTACCATGGCCCTAGAAAGCCCTAAGTGGGTCCCAGGGGGCTCTTGAGGGTCCCTGGGGGCGCTAGAATTGTCCTAGAAGGCCCTAAAGGGGTCCCAGGGGGCCCTAGAGGGTTCCTTCTGGTCCTAGAAGGGTCCTACAAGGCTCTAAGTGGTACCACGAGGCTCTAGAGGGTTCCCAAGGGTCTTAAAATGAACCTAGAATGCCCTAAGTGAGTCCCAGGGGGCTCTAGATGGTTTCTCGTGGTCCTAGAAGAGTCCTAGAAGGCCTTAAGCTAGTCCCAGGGGGCTCTAGAGAGTTCCTCGTGGTCCTAGAAGGGTCCTAGTAGGCCCTAAAAGGGTCCCAGCAGGCTCTAGAGGGTTCCTGGTGACACTAGAACGGTCCTAGAAGGACCTAAGGAGGTCCCAGGGGGTTCTAGAGGGTTTCTCGTGGTCCTAGAAGGGTCCTAGTAGGCCCTAAGGAGTCCCAGGGGGCTCTAGAGGGTTCCTCGTGGTCCTAGAATGGTTCTAGAAGGCCCTAAAGACTCCCAGGGAGCTCTAGAGGGTCTCTGGGGGCACTAGAAGGGTCCTAGAATGTGCAAAAAGGTGTCCCAGAGGGCTCTAGAGGGCTCCTGGTGGTCCTAGAAGGGTCGTAGAAGGCCCTAAGTGGGTCCCAGGGGGCTCTAGAGGGTCCCTGGGGGCCCTAGAAGGGTCCTAGAATGCCCTAAGGGGGTCCCAGGGGGCTCTAGAGGGTTCCTCGTGGTCCTAGAAGGGTCCTCGAAGGCTCTAAGGCATCGCAGGGGGCTCTAGACGGTCTCTGGGGACCCTAGAAGAGTCCTAGAACGCCCTAAAGGGGTCCCAGAGAGCTATACTTTCTCGTGGTCCTAGAAGGGTCCCTAGAAGGCCCTAAAATTGTCCCAGGGGGCTCTAGAGGGTTCCTCGTGGTCCTAGAAGCGTCCTAGAAAGCCCTAGAATGGTCCCAGGGGACTCTGGAGGGTTCCTGGTGATTCTAAAAGGGTCCAAGAAAGGCCTAGAAGGGTCCCAGAGGGCTCTAGAGGGTACCCGTGGGTCCTAGGAGGGTCCTAGAAGGCCCTAAAAGGGTCCCAGGGGGCTCTAGAGGGTCCCTGGGGGTACTAGAAGAGTCCTAGAAGGCCCTAAGTGGGTCCTAGGGGGCTCTAGAGGGTTCCTGGGGCTCCTAGAAGGGTTCTAGAAGGCTCAAAGGGTAACCATGGGGCTCTAGAAGGTCCCTGGGGGCCCTAGAAGGGTACTAGAAGGCACTAAAGAGGACCCAGGGTGCTCTGGAGGGTTCCCCAGGGTCTTACCATGGCCCTAGAAAGCCCTAAGTGGGTCCCAGGGGGCTCTTGAGGGTTCCCTGTGTCCTAGAAGGGTCCTAGAAGGCCCTAAGTGGGTCCCAGGGGGCTCTAGAGTATACCTGGGGGCACTAGAATTGTCCTAGAAGGCCCTAAGGGGGTCCCAGGGGGCTCTAGAGGGTTCCTCGTGGTCCTAGAAGGCTCCTAGAAGGCCCTAAATTGGTCCCAGGTGGCTCTAGAGGGTTCCTCGTGGTACTAGAATCGTCCTAGAAGGCTCTAAGTGGTCCCACGACGCTCTAGATGGTTCCCCAGGGTCTTACAATGATCCTAGAAGGCCCTATGTGAGTCCCAAGGGGTTCTAGATGGTTTCTTGTGGTCCTAGAAGGGTCCTTGAAGTTCTTAAGGGGGTCCCAGTGGGCTCTAGAGAGTTCCTCGTGGTCCTAGAAGGGTGCTAGAAGGCCCTAAGGGGGTCCCAGAGGGATCTAGAGGGTTCCTGGGGGGTCTAGAAGTGTCCTAGAAGGACCTAAGGGGGTCCCAGAGGGCTCTAGAGGGTTCCTGGTGGTCCTAAAAGGGTCCTAGAAGGCCCTAAGTGGGTCCCAGTGGGTTCTAGAATACTCCTGGGGTCCTAGAAGGGACCTAGAATGCTGTAAGGTGTCCCAGGGCGCTCTATATTGATTTCCAGAGTCTTAAAATTGTCCTAGAAAGCCCTAAAGTGGTCCCAGGGGGTTCTAGAGGGACCCTGGCAGCCCTAGAATTGTCCTAGAAAGCCCTAAAGGGGTCCCAGTGGGCTCTAGGGGGTTCCTTGTGGTCCTAGAAGGGTTCTAGAAGGCCCTAAGGGGGTCCCAGCGGGCTCTAGAGGGTTCCTGGGGCTCCTAGAAGGGTTCTAGAAGGCTCTAAAGGGAACCAGGGGGCTCTAGAAAGTCCCTGTGTCCCTAGAAGTGTACTAGAAGGCCCTAAAGAGGACGCAGGGTGCTCTAGAGGGTTCCCCGGGGTCTTACCATAGTCCTAGAAGGCCCTAAGGGGGTCCCAGGGGGCTCTATCTGGTTTCCTCGTGGTAATAGAAGGGTCCTAGAATGTTCTAAGATGTCCCAGGGGGCTCTAGAGGGATCCTCGTGGTCCTAGAAGGGTCCTAGAAGGCTCCTAGGTGGTCCTACGAGGCTCTTGAGGGTTCCCCAGGGTCTTACAATGATCCTAGGAGGCCCTAAGGGAGTCCCAGGGGTCTCTAGAGGGTTCCTCGTGGTCCTAGAAGGGTCCTAGAAGGCCCTAAGTGGGTCCCAGAAGGCTCTAGAGGGTTCCTGGTGATCCTAGAAGGGTCCTAGTAGGCCCTAAAGACTCCCAGGGAGCTCTAGAGGGTCTCTGGGGGCACTAGAAGTGTCCTAGAATGTGCAAAATGGTGTCCCAGAGGGCTATAGAGGGCTCCTGGTGGTCCTAGAAGGGTCTTAGAAGGCCCTAAGTGGGTCCCAGGGGGCTCTAGAGGGTCCCTGGGGGCCCTAGAAGGGTCCTAGAATGCCCTAAGGGGGTCCCAGGGGGCTCTAGAGGGTTCCTCGTGGTCCTAGAAGGGTCCTCGAAGGCTCTAAGGCATCCCAGGGGGCTCTAGACGGTCTCTGGGGACCCTAGAAGAGTCCTAGAACGCCCTAAACGGGTCCCAGAGAGCTATAGATGGTTTCTCGTGGTCCTAGAAGGGTCCTAGAAGGCCCTAAAATGGTCCCAGGGGGCTCTAGAGGGTTCCTCGTGGTCCTAGAAGGGTCCTAGAAAGCCCTAGAAGGGTCCCAGGGGACTCTGGAGGGATCCTGGTGATTCTAAAAGGGTCCAAGAAAGCCCTAGAAGGGTCCCAGAGGGCTCTAGAGGGTACCCGTGGGTCCTAGGAGGGTCCTAGAAAGCCCTAAAAGGGTCCCAGGGGGCTCTAGAGGGTTTTTCGTGGTTTAGAAGAGTCCGAGAAGGCCCTACATATGTCCCAGGGGGCTCTAGAGCTTTTCTAGGGTTCCTAGAAGGGTCCCAGAAGGCCCTAAGTTGTTCCCAGGGGGCTCTAGAGGGTTCCTGGTGACTCTAGAAGTGTCATAGAAGGCTCTAAAAGGTCCCAGATTGCTCTAGAGGGTCCTTGGGGGCTCTAGAAGATTCCTAGAAGGCCCTAAGTGGGTTCCAGTAGGCTCTAGAAGGTTCCTGGGGCTCATAGAAGGGTTCTAGAAGGCTCTAAAACGTCCCAGGGGGCTATAGAGGGTCTCTGGGGCCTTAGAAGGGTCCTAGAAGGCCCTAAAGGTGTCCCAGGGTTATCCAGAGGGTTCCTCGGTGTCTTACAATGGTTCTACAAGGCCCTAAGTGGGTCTTAGTGGGCTCTAGAGTGTTTCTCGTGGTCCTAGAAGGCCCTAAAGTGGTCCCAGGGGGCTCTAGAGTGTTCCTGGTGCTCCTAGAAGGGTCCTAGAAGGCCCTAAGCAGTCCCAGGGGGCTCTAGAGGGTCCCTGGAGGACCTAGAAGGGCCCTAGAAGGCCCTAAAGGGATCCCAGGGGGCTCAGGAGGGTTCCTCGTGGTCCTAGAAGGGTCCTAGAAGGCCCTAAGGTTGTCCCAGGGGGCTCTAGATGGTTCCTCGTGGTCCTAGAAGGGTTCTACAAAACCCTAATGGGTCCCAGGGGTATCTAGAGGGTTCCTGGTGGTCCTAGAAGGGTCCTAGAAGGCCCTAATGGTGTCCCAGGGGGCTCTAGATGGTTCCTGGTGGTTCTAGAAGGATTCTAGAAGGCTCTAAGTGGTTCCCAGAGGGCTCTAGAGGGTATCTCGTGGTCCTAGTAGGGTTCTAGGAGACCCTAAAGGGGTCCCAGGGAGCTCTAGAGGGTTCCTGGTGGTCCTAGAAGGGTCCTGGAAGGCCCTAAGGGGTTCCCTGAGGGCTCTAGAGGGTTCCTCGTGGTCCTAGAAGGGTCTTAGAAGGCCATAAGGGGTCCCAGGGTGCTCTAGAGGTCTTTAGATTGGACCTGGTGGGCTCTAGAAGGGTCTGGGGACTTTTAGAATGGATTTGAGAAGCTCTAGAAGGGTTCAGGGGCTTTTTGAAACTGTCTGGGTTCTCTAGAAGGGTCTGGGGTCTTTTAGAATTGTCCAGATTGGCTCTAGAAGGGTCTTGGTGCTTTTAGAAAGTCTCTCGGGGGCTCTAGAAGTCTCAGGGGGCATTTAGAAGGGATGTGGGTAGCTCTAGAAGGGTCCAGGGACTTTTAGAAGGTCTCTGGAGGGCTCTAAAAGGGTCTGGGAAACTTTAGCAGATACGTGAGATGCTCTAGAATGGTTCAGGGGCCTTTAGAATTTCTCTGGGTTCTCTAGCGGTCTGGGTTCTTTTAGAGGGTCTCTGGGGCCCTCTAGAAGGGTCTAGGGTCCATAAGAATGGGTCTGGGAGGATTTAGAAGGGTCTAGATGCCTTTAGAACGTCTCTGGGGGGTCTAGAAGGGTCTGGGGTCTTGTTGAAGGGACGTGAGAAGCTCTAGAAGGGTCGAGGGTCCTTTAGAATGTCTCTGGGGGGCTCTAGAAGGGTCTGGGGTCTTTTAGAAGGGATGTGAGAGGCTGTAGAAGGGTCTGGGCGCCTTTAGAAGGTCTCTGGGGGGCTCTAGAAAATTCTGGGTTCTTTTAGAAGGGACGTGAGAAGCTCTAGAAGGGTCCAAGGGCCTTTAAAAGGGTTCTGGGGGCTCTAGAGGGGTCTGGAGGCCGTTAGAATGGTCCAGATGGGCTCTAGAATGGCCTGGTCACTTTTAGAAGGTCTCTGGGGGGCTCTCGAAGGGTCTGGGGTCTTTTAGAAGGGACATGAGAAGCTCTAGAAGGGTCCAGGGGCCTTTAGAAGGTCTCTGGGGGGCACTCGAAGGGTCTGGGGGCTTTTAGAAGGGCCCTGGGGGGCACTAGAAGTACCTGGGGGCCTTTAGATTGTCCCTGGGTGGCTCTAGAAAGGTCTGGGGGCTTTTAGAAGGGACATGAGAGGCTCTAGAAGGGTATGGTGGCCCTGAGAATGCACCTCAGGTGCTCTAGGAGGGTCTGGGGGCCTTTAGAGTGTCCCTCGGGGACTCTAGAAGTGTCTGGGCACCTTTCGAAGGGACCTGGCGGACTCTAGAAAGGTCTGGGGGCCTTTAGAAGGACTCTGTGGGCCTCTAGAAGCGTTGATGGTCCTTTAGAATTGTCCTGGGGGTCTCTAGAAGGGTTAGGGGCCTTTAGAATGGTCCAGATGGGCTCTAGAATGGTCTGGAGGCCTTTAGAAGGGCTCTGGGGGGCTCTAGATAGGTCCAGGTGCCTTTAGTAAGGCTCGGGGGAGCTCTAGAAGGGTCTGGGGTCTTTTAGAAGGGACATGAGAAGCTCTATAAGGGTCCAGGGTCCTTTAGAAGGTCTCTGGGGGGCTCTAGAAGGGTCTGGGGGCTTTTAGAAAGGACGTGAGAAGCTCTAGATGGGTCCAGGAGCCTTTAAAAGTGCTCTAGAGGGGTCTGGGGGCCTTTAGAATGGTCCAGATGGGCTCTAGAACTGTCTTGGTGCTTTTAGAAAGGCCCTTGGGGGCTCTAGAAGGGTCGGGGGGCCTTTAGAAGGGCCCTGGGATGCTCTAGATGGGCCCTGGGAGGCTCTAGAAGGATTTGGGTTCCTTCAAAAGGGTTTAGTGGGCTCTAAATGTGTCTGGGGTCCTTTAGAAGCGTCCTGAGGGGCTCTAGAATGGTTGGGGGGCTTTTGAAGAGCCATAGGGTTCTCTAGAAGGGTCTGGGGGCTTCCAGAAGGGACATGAGGTGCTCTAGAATGGTCTGGGGGCCTAAAGAAGGTTAAGTAGGCATTCTAGAAGGGTCTGGGGGCCCTTAGGAGGGGCCTTGGGGGCTCTAGAAGGATCTGGGAGTGATTAGAAGTGCCCGGGGGTGCTCTTGAAGGGTCTGGGGGGTCTTTACAAGAGTCATGAGGGGCTCTAGATGGGTCTCAGGGCCTTTAGAAGGGCTTTAGTGGGCTCTAGAATGGTTTGGGCACCTTTAGAAACGCATTGAAGGCTTTAGAATGATCATGAGGTGGTCTAGAAGGGTCTGGGTACCTACAGAGAGGCCCTGGGTTATTCTAGAAGGGCCTAGGGGCCTTCAGAATAGTCATGAGGGGCTCTAGATTGGTCTGGGGGCTTTAGAAAGGCCTCTGGGGGGCTCTAGAAGGATTTGGGGGCTATTAGAAGAGTCATGAGGGACTCTAGAAGGGTCTGGGGGCCTTTAGAAGGGCCTTAGTAGGTACTAGAGTGGTTTGGGGCCCTTTCAACAGGCCTTGAGGGGCTCTAGTAGGATCTGCGAGGCTTTAGAATGGCCCTGGGGGGCTCTAGAAGGGTCTGGGGGCCTTTAGAAGTGTCATGAGGGGCTCTAGATTGGTTTGGGGGCCTTTAGAAAGGGCTTGAGGGTCCCTAGAATCATCTGGGAGGATTTAGATGGGCCCTGGGGGGCTTTGGAGGTCAGTGGGTGGGACAACATGAGGTCATGGCAACATCAGGGGGTGGGGAGAGGAGGGGGCGTGGTGATGAGGAGTGGGATCATGCTGGGTGGGGGGTTAGGATGTTTAGTGTGTGGTGCAGATAAAAATTTTTTACCTAATTTGCGTAATTATTTGGATAATTGATTAGTTAGTTAGGGTGAGGGGGTGGAATTAGGGGTAGGTGGTGGAGAGGTGGGGTAGGGTGATTTTCCTGTATACTAGTGGATCTATAAAGAAGAAAAATAATGAGAGAATAGCCTGGTGCAGCCCTAGAACCTGGCTTGGTCTCTGGGAGTAAATTTTGTTTTTTAATTTTTATAATTTAATTTTAAATTAAATTTTTTACTCCCAGAGACCAACCCAGGTTCTAGGGCTGCTCTGCTTCAAAAAAATTGAATCAGAAAGCTAAAGTTAAAGTTGAAAAGAAAGAAAAGGAATCACAACAACAACAACTGGAATTGCAGAGACGGTCAGCCAAGGAAAAACTCACAACAGTGGGATTTGAGTCCTCAAGGACCTAAACTGGAAACTCAATGACCATAAAAACCCACAACAGATAACAGGGACAAGGTAACAACTGCTGTGACCAATAATAGAGCAAATCTCACTGGTAAATTCAGGAAAAACCCAAAACGCTACTAATAAGGGAGGCTTGCGTGCCCACAGACCAGATGAAGAAGAGTTGCTCAGCTGCTAAACTGTTACAAGCCAAAATAATATACAGCCTCTTCCCTGAGAAATGCAAGGGAAAGGAGGAACAGAATCCCTCTGCAGACAGGCAGCGAGTCCACACCTTTAACTAGGGAGGTCTCTGATATTCAGAGGGATGGAGACAGGATGGATGCAAAGTTCATCAAGAAGCACAATAAGTAGAAGGTACAACGGAGCAGATATCTCTGAGCCCTAGGGATTACTTTTTTTAGTGTCTCAACCTCATTATTACCTCCCACCAACTACAGAGAGACGAGAACAACAGAAACCTGAATGGCACTTGCACCCGACTGCCAAACCGCCCCAAGAAAGACTGATGAACCCATCTCCATTTTTCCCCCAGTCCTAAACCATTAAAGCCCTTTTTCACCCCTACAGCATCAGAGAAAGAACCCCGCTCCTTCCTAACGGAACCTACCCTATATTTTAACCCCCTAACCCTTCTCTATTGCTGTTGCTTAGGAGCTTGTCTTTCTAAGCCCTTCCCAGGGTTGCCCTGGCCCCTTCTATCTTCTACCAGCCCACAGAGTCACCTTCCCACCCTAAGCTGACAAACTGAATTTCAGGTTATTCTCACCCATGAGGCTCCTGCTGCAAACTGCAGAGACTCTAGGACCCATCCCACACAGAACGAGGAACAGCAACAAACCATCCCATAAGCAGAAATCCTCAGCAAAGACCAACCATCCAGGAAGAAAAGAAAAAAAAAAAGAAAAGAAAGTATTAAAACATCTTACCCACTCCAACACTCAATCAAAATTACTGACCTAAAACCAAACATACACCTGTACACAAACATAAATAAATAAATGGAGATACAGCTGCATATGCGGTAAAAAAAAAAGCTTACCATTCCAGCACAGCCTCAGCAAAACCTACAGCAAGTTGAATCAGCAGCAAAGCTCTGACCTCAAGGGAAACCAGAAGCTGAAGAAGGGGCTGAGGAAACACCTGTGGCTTATATACCCTCAGGGCCTTCATACCCATCACCTGGGAACAAGGCGGGGCGAGCCCCTCCAAGTTATAAATAGGGCCTGGGGAGCAGCTGTGTTTTATTAATCCTGACTCACATTCTTAGGGGGAGCCACACCGCTGAATGCCTGGGAGGATCCTTACATGAAATGTAAGTGTTTTCACTGCGACGTAGCTTTTGTGCCAGGGATGGGACTAGGAAGCAAACATTTTAGAGCTGGACTTTTTGGTTCCTTTCATTGACTATGCTGCTGTACAATGTTTGTTCTTTGGCATCCCTGTACCCATTTTCTTTTATTTTTCTGTTCTGTTTTCTCATCCTTTGCTTTTCAGTCTTCAGCATCTGTCCTGTGTCCATAGTTCTTTTTTTTTCCTACTCCATTTTTGTGCTAATTTGCATTCCTTTTTTCCCCATGAGAGAGACCACCAGAGAGGTCTGGGGCCCTCTAGAAGGACTCTGGGGCCCTCTAGAAGGACTCTGGGGCCCTCTAGAAGGACTCTGGGGCCCTCTAGAAGGACTCTGGGGCCCTCTAGAAGGACTCTGGGGCCCTCTAGAATGGGCCTGGGGGACTCTAGAAGGGTCTAGGAGCCTTTAAAATTGTCCAGAGGAGCTCTAGAAGGATCTGGAGGCCTTTAGATGTGCTCTGGGGTGCTCGTGAAGTGTCTGGGGGCCTTTAGAAGGGCTCTGGAGGGCACTAGAAAGGTCTGGGGGCCTTTAGAGGGACTCTGAGGGTCTGTAGAATGGTCTGGGGGTCTTTAGAATGAGCCTGGGGTGCTCTAGAAGGGTCTGGGGGCATTAATAAGGGTGAAGAGGTGATCTAGAAGGGTCTGGGGGCCTTCAGATGTGCCTTCGTGGCCTCTAGGATGGTTTGGGGGCCTTTAGAAAGGCATTGAGGGGCTCTAGAAGGATCTGGGAGGCTTTAGAAGGGCCCTGTGTGGATCTAGAAGGGTCTGGGGGCTTTAAGAAGGGACATGAGGGGCTCAAGAACGGTCTGGGCGCCTTTAGAAGGGTTCGGGGGGGGGGCTCTAGAAGGATCTGGGGGCCTTTAAAATGGTCCAGAGGGGCTCTAGATGGGTCTGAGAGCCCCCAGAGTCATTTTTAAGGTCCCCAGACCTTTCTATAGGTCCTCTGGACAATACTAAAGGACCCCAGAGCCTTATAGATCCGAACCCAAACCCTAACACTAACCCTTACCCTAACCCTAATCCTTACCCTAACCCCTAAACCAAACCCTAAGACAAACCCTAAGCCCCAACCCTAACACCTAACCCTAACCATAACCCTAACCCCCTAACCCCAATCCGATAACCATAACCCTAACCCCCTAATCCTAATCCCCTAACCCTAATAGTAACCCTAACCCCATAACCCTAACCACTAACCCTAAAACTAATACCCTAACCCCATAACCCTCACCCTAACCCCATAACCCTCACCCTAATCCTGTAACCCTAACCCTAACACTAACCCCCTAGCCCTAACCCCTAACCCTTACCCTAACCCAAACCCTAAATGTAACACTAAACCCGTAACCCTAACCCCATAACCCTAACCCATAACCCTAACCCTAAGCGCATAACATGAACCCTAACACAAATACCCTAACCATAACCCTAACCCCCTAAACCCCTAACCCTTACCCTAACCCCATAACCCTAACCCCCTAACCTTAACCCCTATACCTAACCCTAACGCTAACTCTAACCCTAACCCAAACCATTCTAGAGCCCCTCAAGTTCTCTCTAAAAGCCCCCAGTCCCTTCTAGAGCCCCCCCAGGGCCTTTTTAAAGGACTCCAGACCCTTCTCGTGCCCCCTGAGCCCTTCTAAGGGCCGCCAGACCCTTCTAGAGCCCTCAAGGCCCCTTCTAAAGGCCCCCAGACCCTTCTAGAGGCCCCACCAGCCCTTCTAAAAGCCCCCAGACCCCTCTAGAGCCCTTTAGAACCCTTCTAAAGGCCCTTAGGCCCTTCTAGTGCTCCTCTAGACCCATCTAAAGGCCCCCAGACCCTTCTGGAGAGCCCAAGGTTCATTCTAAACGCCTCCAGACCCTTCTAGATCCCTCCTGAACCCTTCTAAAAGCTCCCAGACCCTTCTAGAGACCCTCTGGACAGTTCTGAAGGACCCCAGAGCCCTTCTAAAGGCACCCAGACCCTTCTAGAGCCTCCCAGGGCCCTTCTAAAGGCCCACGCACCATTCTAGAAGCCCTCAAGACCCTTCTAAAGTCCCCCAGATAATTCCAGGGTGCCTGTGAACAATTCTTAATGCCACCAGACCCTACTAGAGCCCCCTAGAGCCATTCTAAAGGATCCCAGATCTGTCTAGAGCCCCGCAGAGGCCTTCTAAAAGCGCCAAGACCCTTCTAGAGCCCATCTGGGCGATTCTAAAGGCCCCCAGACCCTTCTAGAGACATCCAGGGCTCTTCAAAAAGTCCACAAACCATTCTAGAGCCTTCAAGGTCCCTTCTAAATGCTCTCAGACCCTTTTAGAGCTCCTCTGGACCCTTTTTAAAACCCCCAGACCCTTCTAGAGCCCCTCATGTTTCTTCTAAGGGCCCTCAGACTGTTCTACAGCCCCTCATGTCCTTTCTAAAAGACCCCAGACCCTCCTAGAGCCACCCCGGGGCCATTCTAAATTCCCCCAGACCCTCCTAGAGCCCCCAGGGTCTTTTTAAAGGACTCCAGACCCTTCTAGAGCCTCCCAGGGCCCTTCTAAAGGCACCCAGACCATTCTAGAGACCCCTAGGGCTATTCTAAAGGCTCCCAGATCCCTCTAGAGCACCCCAGAGACCTTCTAAAGGCACCCAGACCCTTCTAGAGCTTCTCACGTCCCTTCTAAAAGCCCCCAGACCATTTTAGAGCCCCCCAGGGCCATTCTAAAAGCGCCAACACCATTCTGGAGGCCATCTGGACCATTCTAAAGACCTCCAGACCCCTCTAGAGCCCCCCAGAGCCCTTCTAAAAGCCCCTGGACCCTTCTAGAGCCCCCCAGAGACCTTCTAAAGGCCCCTGAACCCTTCTAGAGCTTCTCACATCCCTTCTAAAAGCCCCCAGACCCTTCTAGAGCCCACCAGAGACCTTCTAAAAGCACCAAGACCCTTCTAGATCCAATTTGGGCGATTCTAAAGGCCCCCAGACCCTTCTAGAGACACCCAGAGACCTTCTAAAGGCCCCCAGACCCTTCTAGAGACACCCAGAGCTCTTCAAAAAGTCCCCAAACCATTCTAGAGCCTTCAAGGTCCCTTCTAAATGCCCTCAGATCCTTTTAGAGCTCCTCTGGACCCTTTTTAAAACCCCCAGACCCTTCTAGAGCCCCTCATGTTTCTTCTAAGGGCCTTCAGACTGTTCTAGAGCCCCTCATGTCCTTTCTAATCGCCCCCAGACCATTCTAGAGCCCCCCAGAGACCTTTCAGAAGGGACATGAGGGGCTCTAGGATGGTCTAGATGCATTTAGAAGGTCTCTGGGGGGCTCAAGAAGGGCCTGGGTGCCTAAAGAAGGGGCTTTGGGGGCTCTAGAATGGTCTGGGGGCCTTTAGAAGGGCTCAGGGAGGACGTAGAAGGGTCTGGAGGCCTTTAGAACGATCCTGGGGTTCTCTCGAAGGGTCTGGGGGCCTTTAGAAGGGCCCTGGGGGTCTCTAGAGGGGTCTGGGGGCCTTTTGAGTGGCTCGGGGGGGCTCTAAAACGGTGTGGGGGCATTAAAAGGGGTCCAGAGGGCCACTAGAAGGGCCTGAGGGCCTTTAGAAGGGCTCTAAAGGTCTCTAGAGGGGTCTGGGGGCCTTTAGAAGGGTGCGTGGGGGCTCTAGAAGTGTCTGGGGGCCTCTAGAAGGGCCCTGGGAGGCTCTAGAAGGGCCTGGAGTCCTGTAAAAAGACCCTGGGGTCTCTAGGAGGGTCTGGGGGAATTTAGAATGGCCCCGGGGGGCTCTAGAAGGGTCTGGGGTCTTTTAGAAAGGACATGAGGGGATCTAGAACAGTCTGAGGGCCCTTAGAAGAAACATGAGGGGCTCTAGAAGGGTCTGGGGGTTTTAAAAAGGGTCCAGAGGAGCTCTAAAAGGGTCTGAGGGCATTTAGAAGGGACCTTGAAGGCTCTAGAATGGTTTGGGGACTTTTTGAAGAGCCCTGGGTGTCTCTAGAAGGGTCTGGGGACCTTTAGAATCACCCAGATGGGCTCTAGAAGGGTGTTGGCCCTTTCAGAAGGTCTCTGCGGGGCTCTAGAAGGGTCTGGGGGCTTTTAGAAGCAAAAGGAGGGGCGCTAGAACGGTCTGAGGGCCTTTAGAAGAAACATGAAGGGTTATAGAAGGATCTGAAAGCCTTTAGAAGGGGCCTTGAAGGCTCTAGAAAGGTCTGGCGGCCCTTAGAAGGGCTCAGGGGGCATGAGAAGGGTCTGGAGTCCTTTAAAAAGGCCCTGGGGGGGCTCTAGAAGGGACTGGGGGCTTTTAGAGAGAACTTGAGGGGCTCTAGAATGGTTTGGGTTAGGGTTAGAGTTAGCGTTAGGGTTAGGGTTATGGGGTTAGGGTTATGGGGTTAGGGTTATGGTTAGGGTTAGGGATTTGGGTTATGGTTATCGGGTTAGGGTTATGGGTTAGGGTCAGGGGTAGGGATAGGGGATTAGGGGATTAGTCCTTCTAGAGCCCCTCTAGACAAATCTAAAGGCCTCTAGACCCTTCTAGAGGCCCCCAGAGTCCTTCTAAAGGCCCCCAGACCTCTCTAAAGACCGCCAGGGCCCTTCTAAAGGCCCCCAGACCCTCCTAGAGCTCCACTGGACCCTTCTAAAAGCCCCCAGACCCTTCTAGAGCACCTGACATCCACTCTAAAAGACCCCAGACCATTCTAGCACCCACCGGGGAACTTCTAAAAGTGCCAAGACCTTTCTAGAGCACTTCTGGACCATTCTAAAGGCACCCAGACCATTCTAGACCCCTTCGAGCCCTTCTAAAGGCCCATGGACACTTCTAGAGCTTCTCACGTCCCTTCTAAAAGAACCCAGACCCTTCGAGAGCCCCCCAGAGACCTTCTAAAAGCAACCAGGCCATTCTAGAGCCCATCTGGACCATTCTAACAGCCTCCAGACTCCTCTAGAGCCCCCAGAACTATTTTAAAGGCCCTTGGACCCTTCTAGAGCTTCTCACGTCCCTTCTAAAAGAACCCAGACCTTTCTAGAGCCCCCCAGAGACCTTCTAAAGGCGCCCAGACCCTTCTACAGCCACTCACATCCCTTCTAAATGCCCACAGACCCTTCTAGAGCCCCCCAGAGACCTTCTAAAGGACCCTGGACCCTTCTAGAGCTTCTCACGTCGCTTCTAAAAGACCCCAGACCCTTCTAGACCCCCCCGAGATGTTCTAAAGGCATCTAGACCCTTCTAAATCTTCCCAGACCCATTCTAATGGACCCTAGACCTTTCTAGAGGGCCCCAGAGTCCTTCTATAAGACCCCAGATCCCGCTAGAGCTCCCCAGAGACGTTCTAAAGGCCCCTGGACCCTTCTAGAGCTTCTCACGTCCTTTCTAAAGGCCCCCAGACCCTTCTAGAGCCCCCCAGAGACATCTAAAGGCCCCTGGACCATTCTAGAGCATCTCACATCTGTTCTAGAAGCCTCCAGACCCTTCTAGAGCCCCCAGAAACTTTCTAAAATCGCCAAGACCCTTCTAGAGCCCATATGGACAATTCTAAAAGCCCCCAGACCCTTCTAGAGCCCCCCAGAGAGATTCAAAAAGACCCTGAACCCTTCTAGAGCTTCTCACATCCATTCTAAAAGCTCCCAGAGCCATCTAGAGCCCCCCAGATCCATACTAAAGACCTCTAGAGCACCCTGGGACCCATTTATGGCCTTCTAAGACCCTTCTAGGACCACGAGGAACCATCTAGAGCCCTCTGAGAACCACTTAGGGCCTTCTAGAATCCTTCTAGGACCACCAGGAACCCTCTAGAGCCCCCTGGGACGCACTTACGGCCTTCTAGGACGCTTCAAGGACAACGAGGAACCCTCTAGACCACCCTGGGACCCCCTTAGGGTCTTCTAGGACCCTTCTAGGATCACAAGAAACCATCTAGAGCCACCTGGGACCCCCTTAGGGCCCTCTAGGATCATTGTAAGACCCCTGGGAACCTTCTAGAGACCCCTGGGACCCCTTTAGTGCCTTCTAGGACCACCAGGAACCCTCTAGAGCCCCCTGGGACCACTTTAGGGCCATCTAGGACCCTTCTAGGACCACGAGAAACAACCTAGAGCCCCCTGGTACCCCCTTAGGGCCTTCTAGGACGATTGTAAGACCACGGGGAACCCTCTAGAGCCCCCTGGGTCGCCTTTAGTGCCTTCTAGGACCCTTCTAGGGACCCCAGGGACCCTCTAGAGACAACTGGGACAGTTCTAAACCAACCAGGAACCCTCTAGAGCCCCCTGTGACCCTCTTAGGGCCTTCTAGGACTCTTCTAGGACCACGAGAAAACCAGCTAGAGCCCCCGGGACCCACTTAGGGCCTTCTAGGACCATGGTAAGACTCCGGGGAACCCTCTAGAGCACCCTGGGTCCTCTTTAGGGCCTTCTAGTATAGTTCTAGGGACCCAGGGACCTTCTAGAGCCCCCTAGTTCCCCTTAGAGCATTCTAGAACCCTTCTAGGAGCCCCAGAAACCCTCTAGTGCCCCCTAGGACCCCCTTAGGGCCTTCTAGGGGCCTTCTAGGACCCTTCTAGGACCACAGGGAACCCTCTAGAGCCCCCTAGGACCCACTTAGGGCCTTCTAGGACTCTTCTAGCGCTCCCAGGGACCCTCTAGAGCCCCCTGGAGCCACATAGGGCCTTCTAGGACCCTTCTAGGACCACGATGAACTCTCTAGAGCTCACTGGGACCACCTTTGCTCCTTCTAGGACCCTTCTCGGACCACCAGGAACCCTATAGAGCCCCCTGGGACCCACTTAGGGCCTTCTAGGGCCCTTCTAGGACATCGAGGAACCCTCTAGAGCACCCTGGGACCCCCTTAGGACATTCTGGGACATTTCTAGGACCACGAGGAACCCTCTAGACCCCCTGGGACCGACATAGGGCTTTCTAGAGCCCTTCTAGGAGCCCCAGTAACCCTCTCGAGCCCCCTGGGACCCCTTTAGGGCCTTCTAGGAACCTTCTAGGACCACAAGAAACCTTCTAGATCCCCTGGGAATCACTTAGGCCATTCTAGGACAATTTAAGACCCCAGGAACCATCTAGAGCCCCCTGAGACTCCCTTAGGGCATACTAGGACCATTGTAAGACCCCAGGGAACCCTCTAGAGTCCCCTGGGAACCCTTTAGGGCCATCAAGGACCATTCTAAGGCCCCCAGGGACCCTCTAGAGTCCCCTGGGACCCCCTTAGAGCCTTCTAGGACCCTTCTAGGAGCCCCAGGAACCTTCTACAGCCCCCTGGGACCACTTTAGGGCCTTCCAAGACCCTTCTAGGACCATGAGGAACCCTCTCAAATCCCCTGGGAACCCCTTAAGTCCTTCTAGGACCGTTCTAGGAGCACCAGGAACCATCTAGAGCCCCCTGGGACCCCATAGGACCTGCTAGGACAATTGTAAGACCCCGGGGAACCCTCTAGAGTCTTCTGGGACCCCCTTAAGTCCTTCTAGGACCCTTCTAGGAGCCCCAGGAACCTTCTAGAAATCTCTGCGACCCCCTTAGGCTCTTCTAGGACCCTTCTAGGACCACCAGGGACCCTCTAGAGCCCTCTGGGACCCCCTTTGCACCTTCTAGGACCCTTCTAGTGCCCCCAGGGACCCTCTAGAGACCCCTGGGACTCCTTAGGGCCTTCTAGGACCCTTCTAGGACCACAGAGAACCCTCTAGATCCCTCTGGGACCCCCTGAGGGCCTTCTAGGACTCTTCTAGTGCCCCCAGGGACCCTCTAGAGCCCCCTGGGACTCCTTTAGGGCCTTCTAGGACCATTCTAGGGCCCCCAGGGACCCTTTTGAGCCCCCTGGGACCACTTTAGGGCTTTCTAGGACCATTTTAAGACTCCGGAGATCAATATAGAGCACCCTGGGACCCCTTAGAGCATTCTAGGACACTTCTAGGACCCCAGGAACCTTCTAGAACCCCCTGGGACCCCCTTAGGGCCTTCTAGGACCCTTCTAGTGCCCCCTGGAACCCTCTAGAGACACCTGGGACCTCCTTAGGGCCTTCTAGCGCCCTTCTAGGACCACGAGGAACTCTCTAGAGCCCACTGGGACCCCATGAAGACCTTCAAGGACCCTTCTAGGACCACAAGAAACCAACTACAGCTCTCTGGGACCCACTTAGGGCCTTCTAGGATCATTGTAAGACACTGGGGAACCCTCTAGAGCCTCGTGGGACCACTTAGAGCCTTGTAGGTCTCTTCTAGGACCATGAGGAACCCTCTAGAGCCCCCTGGAACCCCCTTAGGGCCTTCTAGGACCCTTCTAGGACCATGAGGAACACTCTAGAGCCCCCTAGGACCCCCATAGGGCCTTCTAGGACTCTTCTAGCACCCCCAGGGACACTCTAGAGCCCCCTGGAACCACATAGGCCTTTCTAGGACCCTTCTAGGACCACCAGGGACCCTCTAGAGCCCTGTGGGACCCCCTTTGCACCTTCTAGGACCCTTCTAGTTCCCCCAGGGACCCTCTAGAGACCCCTGGGACTCCTTAGGGCCTTCTAGGACCCTTCTAGGACCACAGGGAACCCTCTAGAGCCCTCTGGGACCCCCTTAGTGCCTTCTAGGAGCCCCAGGAACCTTCTACAGCCCCCTGGGACCCCTTTACGGCCTTCCAAGACCCTTCTAGGACCACGAGGAACCCTCTCGAGCCCCCTGGGACCCCCTTAAGGCCTTCTAGGAGCTCTCTAGGAGCACCAGGAACCATCTAGAGCCCCCTAGAACCCCATAGGACCTTCTAGGACAATAGTAAGACCCCGGGCAACCCTCTAGAGTCCTGTGGGACCCCCTTAAGTCCTTCTAGGACCCTTCTAGGAGTCCCAGGAACCTTCTAGAACTCTCTGCGACCCCCTTAGGCCCTTCTAGGACCCTTCTAGGACCACCAGGGACCCTCTAGAGCCCTCTGGGACCCCCTTTGCACCTTCTAGGACCCTTCTAGTGCCCCCAGGGACCCTCTAGAGACCCCTGGGACTCCTTAGGGCCTTCTAGGACCCTTCTAGGACCACAGGGAACCCTCTAGAGCCCTCTGGGACCCCCTTAGAGCCTTCTAGGAGCCCCAGGAACCTTCTACAGCCCCCTGGGACCCCTTTACGGCCTTCCAAGACCCTTCTAGGACCACGAGGAACCCTCTCGAGCCCCTTGGGACCCCCTTAAGGCCTTCTAGGAGCTCTCTAGGAGCACCAGGAACCATCTAGAGCCCCCTAGAACCCCATAGGACCTTCTAGGACAATAGTAAGACCCCGGGCAACCCTCTAGAGTCCTGTGGGACCCCCTTAAGTCCTTCTAGGACCCTTCTAGGAGTCCCAGGAACCTTCTAGAACTCTCTGCGACCCCCTTAGGCCCTTCTAGGACCCTTCTAGGACCACCAGGGACCCTCTAGAGCCCTCTGGGACCCCCTTTGCACCTTCTAGGACCCTTCTAGTGCCCCCAGGGACCCTCTAGAGACCCCTGGGACTCCTTAGGGCCTTCTAGGACCCTTCTAGGACCACAGGGAACCCTCTAGAGCCCTCTGGGACCCCCTTAGGGGCTTCTAGGACCCTTCTAGTGCCCCCAGGGACCCTCTAGAGCCCCCTGGGACTCCTTTAGGGCCTTCTAGGACCATTTTAAGACTCCAGAGATCAATATAGAGCACCCTGGGACACCTTAGAGCATTCTAGGACCCTTCTAGGACCCCAGGAACCTTCTAGAACCCCCTGGGACCACCTTAGGGCCTTTTAGGACCCATCTAGTGACCCCTGGAACCCTCTAGAGACACCTGGGACCCACTTAGGGCCTTCTAGCACCCTTCTAGGACCACGAGGAACTCTCTAGAGCCCACTGGGACCCCATGAAGACCTTCAAGGACCCTTCTAGGACCACAAGAAACCATCTAGAGCTCTCTGGGACCTACTTAGGGCCTTCTAGGATCATTGTAAGACACTGGGGAACCCTCTAGAGCCTCGTGGGACCCCTTAGAGCCTTGTAGGTCTCTTCTAGGACCACGAGGAACCCTGTAGAGCCCCCTGGAACCCCTTTCGGGCCTTCTAGGACCCTTCTAGGACCATGAGGAACACTCTAGAGCCCCCTAGGACCCCCATAGGGCCTTCTAGGACTCTTCTAGCACCCCCAGGGACACTCTAGAGCCCCCTGGAACCACATAGGGCCTTCTAGGACCCTTCTAGGACCACGAGGAACTCTCTAGAGCTCCCTGGGACCCCCTTTGCTCCTTCTAGGACCCTTCTTGGACCACCAGGAACCCCCTAGAGCCCCCTGGGACCCCCTTAGGGCCTTCTAGGGCCCTTCTAGGACCTCGAGGAACCCTCTAGATCCCCCTGGGACCCATTTAGGGCCTTCTAGGACACTCCTAGGACCACCAGGAACCATCTAGAGCCCTCTGGGACCCACTTACGGCCTTCTAGGACCCTTCTAGGACCACGAGAAAACCTCTAGAGCCCTCTGGGACCCCTTTAGAACCATCTGGGAACCTTCTAGAACCACGAGGAACCCTCTCGACGCCCTGGGACCACCTTAGGGCTTTCTTGAGCCCTTCTAGGAGACCCAGTAACCCTCTCGAGCCCCCTGGGACCCCTTTAGGGCCTTCTAGGAACCTTCTAGGACCACAAGAAACCTTTTAGATCCTTCTGGGAATCACTTAGGCCTTTCTAGGACAATTTTAAGACCCCAGGAACCATCTAGAGCCCCCTGGGATCCCCTTAGGTCATACTAGGACCATTGTAAGACCCCAGGGAACCCTCTAGAGTCCCCTGGGAACCCTTTAGGGCCATCAAGGACCATTCTAAGGCCCCCAGGGACCCTCTAGAGTCCCCTGGGACCCACTTAGAGCCTTCTAGGACCCTTCTAGGAGCCCCAGGAACCTTCTACAGCCCCCTGGGACCCCATTTCGGCCTTCCAAGAAAATGATAGGACCATGAGGAGCCCTCTCGAGCCCCCTGGGAACCCCTTAAGTCCTTCTAGGACCGTTCTAGGAGCACCAGGAACCATCTAGAGCCCCCTGGGACCCCATAGGACCTGCTAGGACAATTGTAAGACCCTGGGGAACCTTCTAGAGTCCTGTGGGACCCCCTTAAGTCCTTCTAGGACCCTTCTAGGAAGCACAGGAACCTTCTAGAACTCTCTGCGACCCCCTTAGGCCCTTCTAGGACCCTTCTAGGACCACCAGGGACCCTCTAGAGCCCTCTGGGACCCCCTTTGCACCTTCTAGGACACTTCTAGTGCCCCCAGGGACCCTCTAGAGACCCCTGGGACTCCTTAGGGCCTTCTAGGACCCTTCTAGTACCACGAGGAACCCTCTAGAACCCCATGGGACCCATTAACGGCCTTCTAGAACGCTTCTAGAACTACAAGGAACAATCTAGAACCCCCTGGGAAACTTCTAGGATTTTCTAAGACCCTTGTAGAGGCACCTGGAACCCTCTAGATCCCCCTGGGACCCCCTTAGGGCCTTCTAGGACCATTCTAGGACCACAAAGGACCTTCTAGAGCCCCCTGGGACAGACTTAGGGCCTTCTAGGACCCTTCTAGGACCATGAGATACCATCTAGAGCCCCCTGGGACCAATGTAGGGCATTCTAGGACCATTTTAAGACCCCGGGGAACCCTCTAGAGCCCCCTGGGACCCCTTTAGGGCCTTCGAGGACCCTTCTAGGACCACGAGGAACCCTCTAGAGCCCCCTAGGGCGCCCTTAGTGCCTTCTAGGTCCTTCTTAGACCCCCAGGGACCCTCTACAGCCAACTGGGCCCCCCTTAGAGCCTTCAAGGACTTATCTAGGACCATGAGAATCCCTCTAGAGCCCCCTGGGACCCCCTTAGTGCATTCTAGGACCCTTCTAGGACCCTAGGGAACCCTCTAGAGCCCTCTGGGACCATTCTAGGTCTTTCTAGGACCCTTCTAGTGTCACCATGTACCCTCTAGAGCCCTCTGGGACCAATCTAGAGCTTTATAGAAGACTTCTAGAGTCACCAGGTGCCCTCTAGAGCCCCCTGGGACCCACTTAGGGCCTCCTAGGACCCTTCTAGGACAACGAGGAACCCCCTAGAGCCAACTGAGACACACTTAATGTCTTCTATGACACTTCTAGTGCCCCAAGGACCCTCTAGAGCCCCCTGGGACCCCTTAGGGCCTTCTCGGACGCATCTAAGACCACGAGGAACCCTCTAGAGCAACCTTGGACCTATTTAGTGCCTTCTAGAGCTCTTCTAGGACCACGAAGAATCCTCTGGAGTCCTCTGGGCACCCTTAGGGCCTTCTAGAACCCTTCTAGGACCAACGAGAACCCTCTAGATCAACCTTGGACCCATTTAGTGCCTTCTAGAGCTCTTCTAGGGCCACGAAGAATCCTCTGGAGTCCTCTGGGCACCCTTAGGGCCTTGTAAGACCCTTCTAGGGCTACGAGGAACACCCTAGAGTCCCCTGAGACCCCCTTAGAACCTTATAGGAACCTTCTACGACCACGAGGATACCTCTAGAGCGCTCTGGGACCCCCTTAGGACCTTCTAGGAACCTTCTAGGACCACCAGGAACCCTCTAGAGCCCCCTGGGACCCCCTTACGACCTTCTAGGAACCTTCTAGAACCCACAGGTACCCGCTAGATCCACCTGGGACCCACTTAGGGCTTTCAAAGACCCTTCTAGAGTCACCAGGAAGCCTCTGGAGCCCCCTGGGACCTCCTTAGGTCCTTGTAGGACTCTTCTAAGACTTCTGCAAACCCTCTGGAGCACCCTGGGACGCTGTTAGGGCCTTCTAAGACCCTTCTATGACTTTCTAGAACCCCCGAGGACCCTTCTAAAGGCTCTCAGACCCTTCTAGAGCCCCTCAGGACCCTTCTGAATGACACCAGACCCTTCTAGAGCCCCTCAGAACTCTTCTAGAGCCAGTCAGGACCTTTATGAAAATTCCAAGAACCTTCTAGAGCCCCCCAGGACCAATCTGAAGGCCCTAGACCGTTTGAGAGCCAAGTTGGACCCTTCTAGAGCCCCTCAGGACCCTTCTAAAGGCCTCCAGACCCTTCTAGAGCCCACCCAGGGCCCTTCTGAAGGCACCCAGACCCTTCTAGTGCCCACCCAGGGTCTTCTGAAGGCCCCCAGACCCTTCTAGAGCCGCTCAGGACCCTTCTGAAGGCCTCCAGACCCTTCTAGATCCCCCCAGAGCCCTTCTGAAGGCCCCCAGACCCTTCTAGAGCCACTCAGGACCCTTCTGAAGGCCTCCAGACCCTTCTAGATCCCCCCAGGGCCATTCTGAAGGCCCCCAGACCTTTCTAGAGCCCATCCAGACCCTTCTGAAGGCCTCCAGACCCTTCTATAGGGGTCCCAAAGAGCTCTAGAGGGTTCCTCAAGGTCCTAGAAGGGTTTTAGAAGGCCCTAAGGTGGTTCCAGGGGGCTCTAGAGGGATCCTGGTGGTCCTAGAAGGGTCCTAGAAGGTCCTAAGGGGGTCCCAGAGGGCTCTAGAGGGTTCCCCATGGTCTTACAATGGTTCTAGAAGGTCCTAAATTGTCCCAGGGGGTCTACATGGTTCCTAGTGGTCCTAGAAGTGACTTAGAAGGCCCTAAAATGGACCCAGGGGGCTCTAGAGGGTTCCTAGTGGTCCTAGAAGGGTCTTAGAAGGCCCTAAATGCTTCCCAGGGGCTCTAGAGGGATGCTGGTGGTGTTTGAAGTGTCCTAGAAGGACCTAAGTGGGTCCCATGGGGCTCTAGAGGGATTCAGGGACTCCTAGAAGGGTCCCAGAAGGCTCTAAGGAGTCCCAGGGGGCTCTGGATGGTTTCTCGTGGTACTAGAAGGGTCCTAGAAGGTCCTAAGTGGGTCCAAGATGGCTCTGGACGGTTCCTGGTGAGCCTAGAAGGGTCCTAAAAGGCCCTAAGGGGGTCCCAGGGGGTTCTAGAAGGTTCCTCGTGGTCATAGAAGGGTCCTAGAATGTTCTAAGAGGTCTCAGGGGGCTCTAGATGGTTCCCCGGAGACTTAAAATGGTCCTAGAAGGCCCTAAAGGGGACCCAGGGGGCTCTAGAAGGTTCCTTGTGGTCCTAGAAGGGTCCTAGAAGGCCCTAAGGGGGTCCCAGCGGGCTCTAGAGGGTTCCTGGGGCTCTTAGAAGGGTTCTAGAAGGCTCTAAAGGGAACCAGGGGGCTCTAGAAAGTCCCTGGGTCCCTAGAAGTGTACTAGAAGGCCCTTAAGAGGACGCAGGGTGCTCTAGAGGGTTCCCCGGGGTCTTACCATGGTCCTAGAAGGCCCTAAGTGGGTCCCAGGGGGCTCTATCTGGTTTCTTCGTGGTCCTAGAAGAGTCCTAGAAGGCCTTAAGCAAGTCCCAGGGGGCTCTAGAGGGTTCCTGGTGGTCCGAGAAGGGTCCTAGAAGGCCCTAAGTGGGTCCCAGAGGGCTCTAGAGGGTTCCCGGTGACCCTAGAACGGTCCTAGAATGTTCTAAGGGGTCTCAGGGGGCTCTAGATGGTTCCCCGGAGACTTAAAATGGTCCTAGAAGGCCCTAAGGGGGTCCCAGGGGGCTCTAGAGGGTTCCTCGTGGCCCTAGAAGGGTTCTAGAAGGACTTAAGCAAGTTCCAGGGGGGTCTAGAGGGTCACTGGGGGAGCTAGAAGAGCCCTAGAAGGCCCTAAGGTGTCCCAGGGGGCTCTAGACGGTTCCTTGTGGTCCTAGAATGGTCCTAGAATGCCCTAAGTGGGTCCCAGGGGGTTCTAGAGGAATCCTCGTGGTCCTAGAAGGGTCCTAGAAGGTTTTAAGGGGTCCCACGAGGCTCTTGAGTGTTCCCCAGGGTCTTACAATGATCCTAGAAGGCCCTAAGGGAGTCCCAGGGGGCTCTAGAGTGTTTCTCCTGGTCCTAGAAGGGTCCTAGAAGGCCCTAAAGGGGTCCCAGGGGGCTCTAGACGGACCCTGGCGGCCCTAGAATTGTCCTAGAAGGCCCTAAAGGTGTCCCAAGGGGCTCTAGAGGGTTCCTTGTGGTCCTAGAAGGGTCCTAGAAGGCCCTAAGGGGGTCCCAGCGGGCTCTAGAGGGTTCCTGGGGCTCCTAGAAGGGTTCTAGAAGGCTCAAAGGGTAACCAGGGGGCTCTAGAAGGTCCCTGGGGGCCCTAGAAGGGTACTAGAAGGCACTAAAGAGGACCCAGGGTGCTCTGGAGGGTTCCCCAGGGTCTTACCATGGCCCTAGAAAGCCCTAAGGGGGTCCCAGGGGGCTCTAGAGGGTCCCTGGGGGCGCTAGAATTGTCCTAGAAGGCCCTAAGTGTGTCCCAGGGGGCTCTAGAGGGTTCCTTCTGGTCCTAGAAGGGTCCTACAAGGCTCTAAGTGGTACCACGAGGCTCTAGAGGGTTCCCCAGGGTCTTAAAATGAACCTAGAATGCCCTAAGTGGGTCCCAGGGGGCTCTAGATGGTTTCTCGTGGTCCTAGAAGAGTCCTAGAAGGCCTTAAGCAAGTCCCAGGGGGCTCTAGAGAGTTCCTCGTGGTCCTAGAAGGGTCTTAGAAGGCCCTAAGTGGGTCCCAGAGGGCTCTAGAGGGTTCCTGGTGACCCTAGAACGGTCCTAGAAGGACCTAAGGAGGTCCCAGGGGGCTCTAGAGGGTTTCTCGTGGTCCTAGAAGGGTCCTAGTAGGCCTTAAGGAGTCCCTGGGGGCACTAGAAGTGTACTAGAAGGCACTAAAGAGGACCCAGGGTGCTCTGGAGGGTTCCCCAGGGTCTTACCATGGCCCTAGAAAGCCCTAAGGGGGTCCCAGGGGGCTCTTGAGGGTTCCCTGTGTCCTAGAAGGGTCCTAGAAGGCCCTAAGTGTGTCCCAGGGGGCTCTAGAGGGTCCCTGGGGGCGCTAGAATTGTCCTAGAAGGCCCTAAGGGGGTCCCAGAGGGCTCTAGAGGGTTCCTTCTGGTCCTAGAAGGGTCCTAGAAGGCCCTAAATGGGTCCCAGGGGGCTCTAAAGGGTTCCTCGTGGTACTAGAATCGTCCTAGAAAGCTCTAAGTGGTCCCACGACGCTCTAGATGGTTCCCCAGGGTGTTACAATGATCCTAGAAGCCCTATGTGAGTCCCAAGGAGTTCTAGATGGTTTCTTGTGGTCCTAGAAGGGTCCTTGAAGTTCTTAAGGGGGTCCCAGTGGGCTCTAGAGAGTTCCTCGTGGTCCTAGAAGGGTGCTAGAAGGCCCTAAGGGGGTCCCAGAGGGATCTAGAGGGTTCCTGGGGGGTCTAGAAGGGTCCTAGAAGGACCTAAGGGGGTCCCAGAGGGCTCTAGAGGGTTCCTGGTGGTCTTAGAAGGGTCCTAGAAGGCCCTAAGGGGGTCCCAGGGGGTTCTAGAAGATTCCTGGGGACCTAGAAGGGACCTAGAATGCTCTAAGTTGTCCCAGGGTGCTCTATATTGATTTCCAGAGTCTTAAAATGGTCCTAGAAAGCCCTAAGTGGTCCCAGGGGTTTCTAGAGGGACCCTGGCGGCCCTAGAATTGTCCTAGAAGGCCCTAAAGGGGTCCCAGGGGGCTCTAGAGGGTTCCTTGTGGTCCTAGAAGGGTCCTAGAAGGCCCTAAGGGGGTCCCAGCGGGCTCTAGAGGGTTCCTGGGGCTCTTAGAAGGGTTCTAGAAGGCTCTAAAGGGAACCAGGGGGCTCTAGAAAGTCCCTGGGTCCCTAGAAGTGTACTAGAAGGCCCTAAAGAGGACGCAGGGTGCTCTAGAGGGTTGCCCGGGGTCTTACCATGGTCCTAGAAGGCCCTAAGTGGGTCGCAGGGGGCTCTATCTGGTTTCCTCGTGGTCCTAGAAGAGTCCTAGAAGGCCTTAAGCAAGTCCCAGGGGGCTCTAGAGGGTTCCTGGTGGTCCGAGAAGGGTCCTAGACGGCCCTAAGGGGGTCCCAGGTGGTTCTAGAAGGTTCCTCGTGGTCATAGAAGGGTCCTAGAATGTTCTAAGGGGTCTCAGGGGGCTCTAGATGGTTCCCCGGAGACTTAAAATGGTCCTAGAAGGCCCTAAGGGGATCCCAGGGGGATCTAGAGGGTTTCTAGTGGTCCTAGAAGTCTCCTAGAAGGCCCTAAGAGGGTCCCTGGGGGCTCTAGAGGGTCCCTGGGGGCCCTAGAAAGGTCCTAGAAGGCCCTAAGTGGTTCCCAGAGGGCTCTAGATGGTTCCTCGTGGTCCTAGAAGGGTCCCAAAAGGCCCTAAGGGGACCCAGGGGGCTCTAGAAGGTCCCTGGGGGCCCTAGAAGTGTACTAGAAGGCCTTAAATAGGACCCAGGGTGCTCTAGAGGGTTCCCCCGGGTTTTACCATGGACGTAGAAGGCCCTAAGGGGGTCCCAGGGGGCTCTATAGGGTTCCTCGTGGCCCTAGAAGGGTTCTAGAAGGACTTAAGCAAGTTCCAGGGGGGTCTAGAGGGTCACTGGGGGTGCTAGAAGAGCCCTAGAAGGCCCTAAGTTGTCCCAGGGGGCCCTAGACGGTTCCTTGTGGTCCTAGAATGGTCCTAGAAGGCCCTAAGTGGATCCCAGGGGGATCTAGAGGGATCCTCGTTGTCCTAGAAGGGTCCTAGAAGGCTCTAAGGGGTCCCACGAGGCTCTTGAGGGTTCCCCAGGGTCTTACAATGATCCTAGAAGGCCCTAAGGGAGTCTCAGGGGGCTCTAGAGTGTTTCTCCTGGTCCTAGAAGGGTTCTAGAAGGCCTTAAGCAAGTAACAGGGGGCTCTAGAGAGTTCCTCGTGGTCCTAGAAGGGTTCTAGAAGGCCCTAAAGGCGTCCCAGGGGGCTCTAGATGGACCCTGGCGGCCCTAGAATTGTCCTAGAAGGCCCTAAAGGGGTCCCAGGGGGCTCTAGAGGGTTCCTTGTGGTCCTAGAAGGGTCCTAGAAGGCCCTAAGGTGGTCCCAGCCGGCTCTAGAGGGTTCCTGGGGCTCCTAGAAGGGTTCTAGAAGGTTCAAAGGGTAACCAGGGGGCTCTAGATGGTCCCTGGGGGCCCTAGAAGGGTACTAGAAGGCACTAAAGAGGACGCAGGGTGCTCTGGAGGGTTCCCCAGGGTCTTACCATGGCCCTAGAAAGCCCTAAGGGGGTCCCAGGGGGCTCTAGAGGGTCCCTGGGGGCACTAGAATTGTCCTAGAAGGCCCTAAGGGGGTCCCAGGGGGCTCTAGAGGGTTCCTTCTGGTCCTAGAAGGGTCCTACAAGGCTCTAAGTGGTACCACGAGGCTCTAGAGGGTTCCCCAGGGTCTTAAAATGAACCTAGAATGCCCTAAGTGGGTCCCAGGGGGCTCTAGATGGTTTCTCGTGGTCCTAGAAGAGTCCTAGAAGGCCTTAAGCAAGTCTCAGGGGGCTCTAGAGAGTTCCTCGTGGTCCTAGAAGGGTCCTAGAAGGCCCTAAGTGGTTCCCAGAGGGCTCTAGAGGGTTCCTGGTGACCCTAGAACGGTCCTCGAAGGACCTAAGGAGGTCCCAGGGGGCTCTAGAGGATTTCTCGTGGTCCTAGAAGGGTCCTAGTAGGCCCTAAGGAGTCCCAGGGGGCTCTAGAGTGTCCCTGGGGGCACTAGAAGGGTCCTAGAAGGCGCAAAGAGGGTCCCAGAGGGCTATAGAGGGCTCCTGGTGATCCTGGAAGGGTCTTAGAAAGCCCTAAGGGGGTCCCAGGGGGCTCTAGAGGGTCCCTGGGGGCCCTAGAAGGGTCCTAGAATGCCCTAAGGGGGTCCCAGGGGGCTCTAGAGGGTTCCTCGTGGTCCTAGAAGGGTCCTAGAAGGCCCTAAGTGGGTCCCAGAGGGCTCTAGAGGGTTCCTGGTGATCCTAGAAGGGTCCTAGTAGGCCCTAAAGACTCCCAGGGAGCTCTAGAGGGTCTCTGGGGGCACTAGAAGTGTCCTAGAATGTGCAAAAAGGTGTCCCAGAGGGCTATAGAGGACTCTTGGTGGTCCTAGAAGGGTCTTAGAAGGCCCTAAGTGGGTCCCAGGGGGCCCTAGAAGGGTCCTAGAATGCCCTAAGGGGGTCCCAGGGGGCTCTAGAGGGTTCCTCGTGGTCCTAGAAGGGTCCTCGAAGGCTCTAAGGCATCCCAGGGGGCTTTAGACGGTCTCTGGGGACCCTAGAAGAGTCCTAGAACGCCCTAAAGGGGTCCCAGAGAGCTATAGATGGTTTCTCGTGGTCCTAGAAGGGTCCTAGAAGGCCCTAAAATGGTCCTGGGGGCTCTAGAGGGTTCCTCGTGGTCCTAGAAGGGTCCTCGAAAGCCCTAGAAGGGTCCCAGGGGACTCTGGAGGGTTCCTGGTGATTCTAAAAGGGTCCAAGAAAGGCCTAGAAGGGTCCCAGAGGGCTCTAGAGGGTACCCGTGGGTCCTAGGAGGGTCCTAGAAGGCCCTAATAGGGTCCCAGGGGGCTCTAGAGGGTACCTGGGGGCGCTAGAATTGTCCTAGAAGGCCCTAAGGGGGTCCCAGGGGGCTCTAGAGGGTTCCTCGTGGTCCTAGAAGGGTCCTAGAAGGCCCTAAATGGGTCCCAGGGGGCTCTAGAGGGTTCCTCGTGGTACTAGAATCGTCCTAGAAGGCTCTATGTGGTCCCACGACGCTCTAGATGGTTCCCCAGGGTCTTACAATGATCCTAGAAGGCCCTATGTGAGTCCCAAGGGGTTCTAGATGGTTTCTTGTGGTCCTAGAAGGGTCCTTGAAGTTCTTCAGGGGGTCCCAGTGGGCTCTAGAGAGTTCCTCGTGGTCCTAGAAGGGTGCTAGAAGGCCCTAAGGGGGTCCCAGAGGGATCTAGAGAGTTATTGGGGGGTCTAGAAGGGTCCTAGAAGGACCTAAGGGGGTCCCAGAGGGCTCTAGAGGGTTCCTCGTGGTTTTAGAAGGGTCCTAGAAGGCCCTAAGGGGGTCCCAGAGGGCTCTAGAGGGTTCCTGGGGCTCCTAGAAGGGTTCTAGAAGGCTCTAAAGGGAACCAGGGGGCTCTAGAAAGTCCCTTGGTCCCTAGAAGTGTACTAGAAGGCCCTAAGGAGGACGCAGGGTGCTCTAGAGGGTTTCCCGGGGTCTTACCATGGTCCTAGAAGGCCCTAAGTTGGTCCCGGGGGCTCTATCTGGTTTCCTCGTGGTCCTAGAAGAGTCCTAGAAGGCCTTAAGCAAGTCCCAGGGGGCTCTAGTGGGTTCCTGGTGGTCCGAGAAGGGTCCTAGACGGCCCTAAGGGGGTCCCAGGGGGTTCTAGAAGGTTCCTCGTGGTCATAGAAGGGTCCTAGAATGTTCTAAGGGGTCTCAGGGGCCTCTAGATGGTTCCCCGGAGACTTAAAATGGTCCTAGAAGGCCCTAAGAGGGTCCCAGGGGGCTCTAGAGGGTTTCTAGTGGTCCTAGAAGTCTCCTAGAAGGCCCTAAGAGGGTCCCTGGGGGCTCTAGAGGGTACCTGGGGGCCCTAGAAAGGACCTAGAAGGCCCTAAGTAGTTCCCAGAGGGCTCTAGATGGTTCCTCGTGGTCCTAGAAGGGTCCCAAAAGGCCCTAAGGGGACCCAGGGGGCTCTAGAAGGTCCCTGGGGGCCCTAGAAGTGTACTAGAAGGCCTTAAATAGGACCCAGGGTGCTCTAGAGGGTTCCCCCGGGTTTTACCATGGACGTAGAAGGCCCTAAGTGGGTCCCAGGTGGCTCTAGAGGGTTCCTCGTGGCCCTAGAAGGGTTCTAGAAGGACTTAAGCAAGTTCCAGGGGGGTCTAGAGGGTCACTGGGGGCGCTAGAAGAGCCCTAGAAGGCCCTAAGGTGTCCCAGGGGGCCCTAGACGGTTCCTTGTGGTCGTAGAATGGTAATAGAAGGCCCTAAGTGGATCACAGGGGGATCTAGAGGGATCCTCGTGGTCCTAGAAGGGTCCTAGAAGGCTCTAAGGGGTCCCACGAGGCTCTTGAGGGTTCCCCAGGGTCTTACAATGATCCTAGAAGGCCCTAAGGGAGTCCCAGGGGGCTCTAGAGTGTTTCTCCTGGTCCTAGAAGGGTTCTAGAAGGCCTTAAGCAAGTAACAGGGGGCTCTAGAGGGTTCCTCGTGGTCCTAGAAGGGTTCTAGAAGGCCCTAAATGCGTCCCAGGGGGCTCTAGATGGACCCTGGCGGCCCTAGAATTGTCCTAGAAGGCCCTAAAGGGGTCCCAGGCGGCTCTAGAGGGTTCCTTGTGGTCCTAGAAGGGTCCTAGAAGGCCCTAAGGGGGTCCCAGCGGGCTCTAGAGGGTTCCTGGGGCTCCTAGAAGGGTTCTAGAAGGCTCAAAGTGTAACCTGGGGGCTCTAGAAGGTCCCTGGGGGCCCTAGAAGGTTACTAGAAGGCACTAAAGAGGACGCAGGGTGCTCTCGAGGGTTCCCCAGGGTCTTACCATGGCCCTAGAAAGCCCTAAGGGGGTCCCAGGGGGGTCTAGAGGGTCCCTGGGGGCGCTAGAATTGTCCTAGAAGGCCCTAAGGGGGTCCCAGGGGGCTCTAGACGGTTCCTTCTGGTCCTAGAAGGGTCCTACAAGGCTCTAAGTGGTACCATGAGGCTCTAGATGGTTCCCCAGGGTCTTAAAATGAACCTAGAATGCCCTAAGTGGGTCCCAGGGGGCTCTAGATGGTTTCTCGTGGTCCTAGAAGAGTCCTAGAAGGCCTTAAGCAAGTCTCAGGGGGCTCTAGAGAGTTCCTCGTGGTCCTAGAAGGGTCCTAGAAGGCCCTAAGTGGGTCCCAGAGGGCTCTAGAGGGTTTCTGGTGACCCTAGAACGGTCCTCGAAGGACCTAAGGAGGTCCCAGGGGGCTCTAGAGGATTTCTCGTGGTCCCAGAAGGGTCCTAGTAGGCCCTAAAGAGTCCCAGGTGGCTATAGAGTGTCCCTGGGGGCACTAGAAGGGTCCTAGAAGGCGCAAAGAGGGTCCCAGAGGGCTATAGAGGGCTCCTGGTGGTCCTAGAAGGGTCTTAGAAAGCCCTAAGGGGGTCCCAGGGGGCTCTAGAGGGTCCCTGGGGGCCCTAGAAGGGTCCTAGAATGCCCTAAGGGGGTCCCAGGGGGCTCTAGAGGGTTCCTCGTGGTCCTAGAAGGGTCCTAGAAGGCCCTAAGTGGGTCCCAGAGGGCTCTAGAGGGTTCCTGGTGATCGTAGAAGGGTCCTAGTAGGCCCTAAAGACTCCCAGGGAGCTCTAGAGGGTCTCTGGGGGCACTAGAAGTGTCCTAGAATGTGCAAAAAGGTGTCCCAGAGGGCTATAGAGGGCTCCTGGTGGTCCTAGAAGGGTCTTAGAAGGCCCTAAGTGGGTCCCAGGGGGCTCTAGAGGGTCCCTGGGGGCCCTAGAAGGGTCCTAGAATGCCCTAAGGGGGTTCCAGGGGGCTCTAGAGGGTTCCTCGTGGTCCTAGAAGGGTCCTCGAAGGCTCTAAGGCATCCCAGGGGGCTCTAGACTGTCTCTGGGGACCCTAGAAGAGTCCTAGAACACCCTAAAGGGGTCCCAGAGAGCTATAGATGGTTTCTCGTGGTTCTAGAAGGGTCCTAGAAGGCCCTAAAATGGTCCCGGGGGCTCTAGAGGGTTCCTCGTGGTCCTAGAAGGGTCCTAGAAAGCCCTAGAAGGGTCCCAGGGGACTCTGGAGGGTTCCTGGTGATTCTAAAAGGGTCCAAGAAAGGCCTAGAAGGGTCCCAGAGGGCTCTAGAGGGTACCCGTGGGTCCTAGGAGGGTCCTAGAAGGCCCTAAAAGGGTCCCAGGGGGCTCTAGAGGGTCCCTGGGGGTACTAGAAGAGTCCTAGAAGGCCCTAAGTGAGTCCTAGGGGGCTCTAGAGGGCTCCTGGTGGTCCTAGAAGGGTCCTAGAAGGCCCTAAAGGGGTCCCGGGGGCTCTAGACGGACCCTGGCGGCCCTAGAATTGTCCTAGAAGGCCCTAAAGGGGTCCCAGGGGGCTCTAGAGGGTTCCTTGTGGTCCTAGAAGGGTCCTAGAAGGCCCTAAGGGGGTCCCAGCGGGCTCTAGAGGGTTCCTGGGGCTCCTAGAAGGGTTCTAGAAGGCTCAAAGGGTAACCAGGCGGCTCTAGAAGGTCCCTGGGGGCCCTAGAAGGGTACTAGAAGGCACTAAAGAGGACCCTGGGTGCTCTGGAGGGTTCCCCAGGGTCTTACCATGGCCCTAGAAAGCCCTAAGGGGGTCCCAGGGGGCTCTAGAGGGTCCCTGGGGGCGCTAGAATTGTCCTAGAAGGCCCTAATGGGGTCCCAGGGGGCTCTAGAGGGTTCCTTCTGGTCCTAGAAGGGTCCTCGAAGGCTCTAAGGCATCCCAGGGGGCTCTAGACGGTCTCTGGGGACCCTAGAAGAGTCCTAGAACGCCCTAAATGGGTCCCAGAGAGCTATAGATGGTTTCTCGTGGTCCTAGAAGGGTCCTAGAAGGCCCTAGAAGGGTCCCGGGGGCTCTAGAGGGTTCCTGGTGATTCTAAAAGGGTCCAAGAAAGGCCTAGAAGGGTCCCAGAGGGCTCTAGAGGGTACCCGTGGGTCCTAGGAGGGTCCTAGAAGGCCCTAAAAGGGTCCCAGGGGGCTCTAGAGGGTCCCTGGGGGTACTAGAATAGTCCTAGAAGGCCCTAAGTGGGTCCTAGGGGGCTCTAGAGGGCTCCTGGTGGTCCTAGAAGGGTCCTAGAAGGCCCTAAAAGGGTCCCAGGGGGCTCTAGAGGGACCCTGGCGGCCCTAGAATTGTCCTAGAAGGCCCTAAAGGGGTCCCAGGGGGCTCTAGAGGGTTCCTTGTGGTCCTAGAAGGGTCCTAGAAGGCCTTAAGCAAGTCCCAGGGGGCTCTAGAGAGTTCATCGTGGTCCTAGAAGGGTCCTAGAAGGCCCTAAGGGGGTCCCAGAGGGCTCTAGAGGGTACCTGGTGACCCTAGAACGGTCCTAGAAGGACCTAAGGAGGTCCCAGGGGGCTCTAGAGGGTTTCTCGTGGTCCTAGAAGGGTCCTAGTAGGCCCTAAGGAGTCCCAGGGGGCTCTAGAGTGTCCCTGGGGGCACTAGAAGGGTCCTAGAAGGCGCAAAGAGGGTCCCAGAGGGCTATAGAGGGCTCCTGGTGGTCCTAGAAGGGTCTTAGAAAGCCCTAAGGGGGTCCCAGGGGGCTCTAGAGGGTCCCTGGGGGCCCTAGAAGGGTCCTAGAATGCCCTAAGGGGGTCTCAGGGGGCTCTAGAGGGTTCCTCGTGGTCCTAGAAGGGTCCTAGTAGGCCCTAAAGACTCCCAGGGAGCTCTAGAGGGTCTCTGGGGGCACTAGAAGTGTCCTAGAATGTGCAAAAAGGTGTCCCAGAGGGCTATAGAGGGGTCCTGGTGGTCCTAGAAGGGTCTTAGAAGGCCCTAAGTGGGTCCCAGGGGGCTCTAGAGGGTCCCTGGGGGCCCTAGAAGGGTCCTAGAATGCCCTAAGGGGGTCCCAGGGGGCTCTAGAGGGTTCCTCGTGGTCCTAGAAGGGTCCTCGAAGGCTCTAAGGCATCCCAGGGGGCTCTAGACGGTCTCTGGGGACCCTAGAAGAGTCCTAGAACGCCCTAAAGGGGTCCCAGAGAGCTATAGATGGTTTCTCGTGGTCCTAGAAGGGTCCTAGAAGGCCCTAGAAGGGTCCCGGGGGCTCTAGAGGGTTCCTGGTGATTCTAAAAGGGTCCAAGAAAGGCCTAGAAGGGTCCCAGAGGGCTCTAGAGGGTTCCTCGTGGTCCTAGAAGGGTCCTAGAAAGCCCTAGAATGGTCCCAGGGGACTCTGGAGGGTTCCTGGTGATTCTAAAAGGGTCCAAGAAAGGCCTAGAAGGGTCCCAGAGGGCTCTAGAGGGTACCTGTGGGTCCTAGGAGGGTCCTAGAAGGCCCTAAAAGGGTCCCAGCGGGCTCTAGAGGGTCCCTGGGGGTACTAGAAGAGTCCTAGAAGGCCCTAAGTGGGTCCTAGGGGGCTCTAGAGGGCTCCTGGTGGTCCTAGAAGGGTCCTAGAAGGCCCTAAAGGGGTCCCAGGGGGCTCTAGACGGACCCTGGCGGCCCTAGAATTGTCCTAGAAGGCCCTAAGTGGGTCCCAGGGGGCTCTAGAGGGTTCCTTGTGGTCCTAGAAGGGTCCTAGAAGGCCCTAAGGGGGTCCCAGTGGGCTCTAGAGGGCTCCTGGTGGTCCTAGAAGGGTCCTAGAAGGCCCTAAAGGGGTCCCAGGGGGCTCTAGACGGACCCTGGCGGCCCTAGAATTGTCCTAGAAGGCCCTAAAGGGGTCCCAGGGGGCTCTAGAGGTTTCCTTGTGGTCCTAGAAGGGTCCTAGAAGGCCCTAAGGTGGTCCCAGCGGGCTCTAGAGGGCTCCTGGTGGTCCTAGAAGGGTCCTAGAAGGCCCTAAAGGGGTCCCAGGGGGCTCTAGACGGACCCTGGCGGCCCTAGAATTGTCCTAGAAGGCCCTAAAGGGGTCCCAGGGGGCTCTAGAGGGTTCCTTGTGGTCCTAGAAGGGTCCTAGAAGGCCCTAAGGGGGTCCCAGCGGGCTCTAGAGGGTTCCTGGGGCTCCTAGAAGGGTTCTAGAAGGCTCAAAGGGTAACCAGGGGGCTCTAGAAGGTCCCTGGGAGCCCTAGAAGGGTCCTAGAATGCCCTAAGGGGGTCCCAGGGGGCTCTAGAGGGTTCCTCGTGGTCCTAGAAGGGTCCTCGAAGGCTCTAAGGCATCCCAGGGGGCTCTAGACGGTCTCTGGGGACCCTAGAAGAGTCCTAGAACGCCCTAAAGGGGTCCCAGAGAGCTATAGATGGTTTCTCGTGGTCCTAGAAGGGTCCTAGAAGGCCCTAGAAGGGTCCCGGGGGCTCTAGAGGGTTCCTGGTGATTCTAAAATGGCCCAAGAAAGCCCTAGAAGGGTCCCAGAGGGCTCTAGAGGGTACCCGTGGGTCCTAGGAGGGTCCTAGAAGGCCCTAAAAGGGTCCCAGGGGGCTCTAGAGGGTCCCTGGGGGTACTAGAAGAGTCCTAGAAGGCCCTAAGTGGGTCCTAGGGGGCTCTAGAGGGCTCCTGGTGGTCCTAGAAGGGTCCTAGAAGGCCCTAAAGGGGTCCCAGGGGGCTCTAGAGGGACCCTGGCGGCCCTAGAATTGTCCTAGAAGGCCCTAAAGGGGTCCCAGGGGGCTCTAGAGGGTTCCTTGTGGTCCGAGAAGGGTCCTAGAAGGCCTTAAGCAAGTCCCAGGGGGCTCTAGAGAGTTCCTCGTGGTCCTAGAAGGGTCCTAGAAGGCCCTAAGTGGGTCCCAGAGGGCTCTAGAGGGTTCCTGGTGACCCTAGAACGGTCCTAGAA
Source organism: Phaenicophaeus curvirostris (assembly GCF_032191515.1). Taxonomy (NCBI): domain Eukaryota; kingdom Metazoa; phylum Chordata; class Aves; order Cuculiformes; family Cuculidae; genus Phaenicophaeus; species Phaenicophaeus curvirostris. The sequence goes on from NW_027206703.1 coordinate 665,375, forward strand.
GGACCTAAGGAGGTCCCAGGGGGCTCTAGAGTGTTTCTCGTGGTCCTAGAAGGGTCCTAGTAGGCCCTAAGGAGTCCCAGGGGGCTCTAGAGTGTCCGTGGGGGCACTAGAAGGGTCCTAGAAGGCGCAAAGAGGGTCCCAGAGGGCTATAGAGGGCTCCTGGTGGTCCTAGAAGGGTCTTAGAAAGCCCTAAGGGGGTCCCAGGGGGCTCTAGAGGGTCCCTGGGGGCCCTAGAAGGGTCCTAGAATGCCCTAAGGGGGTCCCAGGGGGCTCTAGAGGGTTCCTCGTGGTCCTAGAAGGGTCCTAGTAGGCTCTAAAGAGTCCCAGGTGGCTCTAGAGTGTCCCTGGGGGCACTAGAAGGGTCCTAGAAGGCGCAAAGAGGGTCCCAGAGGGCTATAGAGGGCTCCTGGTGGTCCTAGAAGGGTCTTAGAAGGCCCTAAGGGGGTCCCAGGGGGCTCTAGAGGGTCCCTGGGGGCCCTAGAAGGGTCCTAGAATGCCCTAAGAGGGTCCCAGGGGGCTCTAGAGGGTTCCTCGTGGTCCTAGAAGGGTCCTAGAAGGCCCTAAGTGGGTCCCAGAGGGCTCTAGAGGGTTCCTGGTGATCCTAGAAGGGTCCTAGTAGGCCCTAAAGACTCCCAGGGAGCTCTAGAGGGTCTCTGGGGGCACTAGAAGTGTCCTAGAATGTGCAAAAAGGTGTCCCAGAGGGCTCTAGAGGGCTCCTGGTGGTCCTAGAAGGGTCTTAGAAGGCCCTAAGTGGGTCCCAGGGGGCTCTAGAGGGTCCCTGGGGGCCCTAGAAGGGTCCTAGAATGCCCTAAGGGGGTCCCAGGGGGCTCTAGAGGGTTCCTCGTGGTCCTAGAAGGGTCCTCGAAGGCTCTAAGGCATCCCAGGGGGCTCTAGACGGTCTCTGGGGACCCTAGAAAGTCCTAGAACGCCCTAAAGGGGTCCCAGAGAGCTATAGATGGTTTCTCGTGGTCCTAGAAGGGTCCTAGAAGGCCCTAGAAGGGTCCCGGGGGCTCTAGAGGGTTCCTGGTGATTCTAAAAGGGTCCAAGAAAGGCCTAGAAGGGTCCCAGAGGGCTCTAGAGGGTACCCGTGGGTCCTAGGAGGGTCCTAGAAGGCCCTAAAAGGGTCCCAGGGGGCTCTAGAGGGTCCCTGGGGGTACTAGAAGAGTCCTAGAAGGCCCTAAGTGGGTCCTAGGGAGCTCTAGAGGGCTCCTGGTGGTCCTAGAAGGGTCCTAGAAGGCCCTAAAGGGGTCCCAGGGGGCTCTAGACGGACCCTGGCGGCCCTAGAATTGTCCTAGAAGGCCCTAAGTGGGTCCCAGAGGGCTCTAGAGGGTTCCTGGTGACCCTAGAACGGTCCTAGAAGGACCTAAGGAGGTCACAGGGGACTCTAGAGGGTTTCTCGTGGTCCTAGAAGGGTCCTAGTAGGCCCTAAGGAGTCCCAGGGGGCTCTAGAGTGTCCCTGGGGGCACTAGAAGGGTCCTAGAAGGCGCAAAGAGGGTCCCAGAGGGCTATAGAGGGCTCCTGGTGGTCCTAGAAGGGTCCTAGTAGGCCCTAAAGACTCCCAGGGAGCTCTAGAGGGTCTCTGGGGGCACTAGAAGTGTCCTAGAATGTGCAAAAAGGTGTCCCAGAGGGCTATAGAGGGCTCCTGGTGGTCCTAGAAGGGTCTTAGAAGGCCCTAAGTGGGTCCCAGGGGGCTCTAGAGGGTTCCTGGGGGCCCTAGAAGGGTCCTAGAATGCCCTAAGGGGGTCCCAGGGGGCTCTAGAGGGTTCCTCGTGGTCCTAGAAGGGTCCTCGAAGGCTCTAAGGCATCCCAGGGGGCTCTAGACGGTCTCTGGGGACCCTAGAAGAGTCCTAGAACGCCCTAAAGGGGTCCCAGAGAGCTATAGATGGTTTCTCATGGTCCTAGAAGGCCCTAAAATGGTCCCGGGGGCTCTAGAGGGTTCCTCGTGGTCCTAGAAGGGTCCTAGAAAGCCCTAGAAGGGTCCCAGGGGACACTGGAGGGTTCCTGGTGATTCTAAAAGGGTCCAAGAAAGGCCTAGAAGGGTCCCAGAGGGCTCTAGAGGGTACCCGTGGGTCCTAGGAGGGTCCTAGAAGGCCCTAAAAGGGTCCCAGGGGGCACTAGAGGGTCCCTGGGGGTACTAGAAGAGTCCTAGAAGGCCCTAAGTGCGTCCTAGGGGGCTCTAGAGGGCTCCTGGTGGTCCTAGAAGGGTCCTAGAAGGCCCTAAAGGGGTCCCAGGGGGCTCTAGAGGGACCCTGCCGGCCCTAGAATTGTCCTAGAAGGCCCTAAGTGGGTCCCAGGGGGCTCTAGAGGGTTCCTTGTGGTCCTAGAAGGGTCCTAGAAGGCCCTAAGGGGGTCCCAGCGGGCTCTAGAGGGCTCCTGGTGGTCCTAGAAGGGTCCTAGTAGGCCCTAAAGGGGTCCCAGGGGGCTCTAGACGGACCCTGGCGGCCCTAGAATTGTCCTAGAAGGCCCTAAAGGGGTCCCAGGGGGCTCTAGAGGGTTCCTTGTGGTCCTAGAAGGGTCCTAGAAGGCCCTAAGGGGGTCCCAGCGGACTCTAGAGGGTTCCTGGGGCTCCTAGAAGGGTTCTAGAAGGCTCAAAGGGTAACCAGGGGTCTCTAGAAGGTCCCTGGGGGCCCTAGAAGGGTACTAGAAGGCACTAAAGAGGACCCAGGGTGCTCTGGAGGGTTCCCCAGGGTCTTACCATGGCCCTAGAAAGCCCTAAGGGGGTCCCAGGGGGCTCTTGAGGGTTCCCTGTGTCCTAGAAGGGTCCTAGAAGGCCCTAAGGGGGTCCCAGGGGGCTCTAGAGGGTCCCTGGGGGTGCTAGAATTGTCCTAGAAGGCCCTAAGGGGGTCCCAGGGGGCTCTAGAGGGTTCCTTCTGGTCCTAGAAGAGTCCTACAAGGCTCTAAGTGGTACCACGAGGCTCTAGAGGGTTCCCCAGGGTCTTAAAATGAACCTAGAATGCCCTAAGTGGGTCCCAGGGGGCTCTAGATGGTTTCTCGTGGTCCTAGAAGAGTCTTAGAAGGCCTTAAGCAAGTCCCAGGGGGCTCTAGAGAGTTCCTCGTGGTCCTAGAAGGGTCCTAGAAGGCCCTAAGTGGGTCCCAGAGGGTTCTAGAGGGTTCCTGGTGACCCTAGAACGGTCCTAGAAGGACCTAAGGAGGTCCCAGGGGGCTCTAGAGGGTTTCTCGTGGTCCTAGAAGGGTCCTAGTAGGCCCTAAGGAGTCCCAGGTGGCTCTAGAGTGTCCCTGGGGGCACTAGAAGGGTCCTAGAAGGCGCAAAGAGGGTCCCAGAGGGCTATAGAGGGCTCCTGGTGGTCCTAGAAGGGTCTTAGAAAGCCCTAAGGGGGTCCCAGGGGGCTCTAGAGGGTCCCTGGGGGCCCTAGAAGGGTCCTAGAATGCCCTAGGTGGGTCCCAGGGGGCTCTAGAGGGTTCCTCGTGGTCCTAGAAGGGACCTAGAAGGCCCTAAGTGGGTCCCAGAGGGCTCTAGAGGGTTCCTGGTGATCCTAGAAGGGTCCTAGTAGGCCCTAAAGACTCTCATGGAGCTCTAGAGGGTCTCTGGGGGCACTAGAAGTGTCCTAGAATGTGCAAAAAGGTGTCCCAGAGGGCTATAGAGGGCTCCTGGTGGTCCTAGAAGGGTCTTAGAAGGCCCTAAGTGGGTCCCAGGGGGCTCTAGAGGGTCCCTGGGGGCCCTAGAAGGGTCCTAGAATGCCCTAAGGGGGTCCCAGGGGGCTCTAGAGGGTTCCTCGTGGTCCTAGAAGGGTCCTCGAAGGCTCTAAGGCATCCCAGGGGGCTCTAGACGGTCTCTGGGGACCCTAGAAGAGTCCTAGAACGCCCTAAAGGGGTCCCAGAGAGCTATAGATGGTTTCTCGTGGTCCTAGAAGGGTCCTAGAAGGCCCTAGAAGGGTCCCGGGGGCTCTAGAGGGTTCCTGGTGATTCTAAAAGGGTCCAAGAAAGGCCTAGAAGGGTCCCAGAGGGCTCTAGAGGGTACCCGTGGGTCCTAGGAGGGTCCTAGAAGGCCCTAAAAGGGTCCCAGGGGGCTCTAGAGGGTCCCTGGGGGTACTAGAATAGTCCTAGAAGGCCCTAAGTGGGTCCTAGGGGGCTCTAGAGGGCTCCTGGTGGTCCTAGAAGGGTCCTAGAAGGCCCTAAAAGGGTCCCAGGGGGCTCTAGACGGACCCTGGCGGCCCTAGAATTGTCCTAGAAGGCCCTAAAGGGGTCCCAGGGGGCTCTAGAGGGTTCCTTGTGGTCCTAGAAGGGTCCTAGAAGGCCTTAAGCAAGTCCCAGGGGGCTCTAGAGAGTTCCTCGTGGTCCTAGAAGGGTCCTAGAAGGCCCTAAGTGGGTCCCAGAGGGCTCTAGAGGGTTCCTGGTGACCCTAGAACGGTCCTAGAAGGACCTAAGGAGGTCCCAGGGGGCTCTAGAGGGTTTCTCGTGGTCCTAGAAGGGTCCTAGTAGGCCCTAAGGAGTCCCAGGGGGCTCTAGAGTGTCCCTGGGGGCACTAGAAGGGTCCTAGAAGGCGCAAAGAGGGTCCCAGAGGGCTATAGAGGGCTCCTGGTGGTCCTAGAAGGGTCTTAGAAAGCCCTAAGGGGGTCCCAGGGGGCTCTAGAGGGTCCCTGGGGGCCCTAGAAGGGTCCTAGAATGCCCTAAGGGGGTCCCAGGGGGCTCTAGAGGGTTCCTTGTGGTCCTAGAAGGGTCCTAGAAGGCCCTAAGGGGGTCCCAGCGGGCTCTAGAGGGTTCCTGGGGCTCCTAGAAGAGTTCTAGTAGGCTCAAAGGGTAACCAGGGGGCTCTAGAAGGTCCCTGGGGGCCCTAGAAGGGTACTAGAAGGCACTAAAGAGGACCCAGGGTGCTCTGGAGGGTTCCCCAGGGTCTTACCATGGCCCTAGAAAGTCCTAAGTGGGTCCCAGGGGGCTCTTGAGGGTTCCTCGTGGCCCTAGAAGGGTTCTAAAAGGACTTAAGCAAGTTCCAGGGGGGTCTAGAGGGTCACTGGGGGCGCTAGAAGAGCCCTAGAAGGCCCTAAGGTGTCCCAGGGGGCTCTAGAGGGATCCTCGTGGTCCTAGAAGGGTCCTAGAAGGCCCTAAGTGGGTCACAGAGGGCTCTAGAGGGTTCCTGGTGATCCTAGAAGGGTCCTAGTAGGCCCTAAAGACTCCCAGGGAGCTCTAGAGGGTCTCTGGGGGCACTAGAAGTGTCCTAGAATGTGCAAAAAGGTGTCCCAGAGGGCTCTAGAGGGCTCCTGGTGGTCCTAGAAGGGTCTTAGAATGCCCTAAGTGGGTCCCAGGGGGCTCTAGAGGGTCCCTGGGGGCCCTAGAAGGGTCCTAGAATGCCCTAAGTGGGTCCCAGGGGGATCTAGAGGGTTCCTCGTGGTCCTAGAAGGGTCCTCGAAGGCTCTAAGGCATCCCAGGGGGCTCTAGACTGTCTCTGGGGACGCTAGAAGAGTCCTAGAAGGCCCTAAGTGAGTCCTAGGGGGCTCTAGAGGGCTCCTGGTGGTCCTAGAAGGGTCCTAGAAGGCCCTAAAATGGTCCCGGGGGCTCTAGAGGGTACCTGGGGGCGCTAGAATTGTCCTAAAAGGCCCTAAGGGGGTCCTAGGGGGCTCTAGAGGGTTCCTCGTGGTCCTAGAAGGGTCCTAGAAGGCCCTAAATGGGTCCCAGGGGGCTCTAGAGGGTTCCTTGTGGTACTAGAATCGTCCTAGAAGGCTCTAAGTGGTCCCACGACGCTCTAGATGGTTCCCCAGGGTCTTACAATGATCCTAGAAGGCCCTATGTGAGTCCCAAGGGGTTCTAGATGGTTTCTTGTGGTCCTAGAAGGGTCCTTGAAGTTCTTCAGGGGGTCCCAGTGGGCTCTAGAGAGATCCTTGTGGTCCTGGAAGGGTGCTAGAAGGCCCTAAGGGGGTCCCAGAGGGATCTAGAGGGTTATTGGGGGGTCTAGAAGGGTCCTAGAAGGACCTAAGGGGGTCCCAGAGGGCTCTAGAGGGTTCCTCGTGGTCCTAGAAGGGTCCTAGAAGGCGCAAAGAGGGTCCCAGAGGGCTCTAGAGGATTCCTGGGGCTCCTAGAAGGGTTCTAGAAGGCTCTAAAGGGAACCAGGGGGCTCTAGAAAGTCCCTGGGTCCCTAGAAGTGTACTAGAAGGCCCTAAAGAGGACGCAGGGTGCTCTAGAGGGTTCCCCGGGGTCTTACCATGGTCCTAGAAGGCCCTAAGTGGGTCCCAGGGGGCTCTATCTGGTTTCCTCGTGGTCCTAGAAGAGTCCTAGAAGGCCTGAAGCAAGTCCCAGGGGTCTCTAGAGGGTTCCTGGTGGTCCGAGAAGGGTCCTAGACGGCCCTAAGGGGGTCCCAGGTGGTTCTAGAAGGTTCCTCGTGGTCATAGAAGGGTCCTAGAGTGTTCTAAGGGGTCTCAGGGGCCTCTAGATGGTTCCCCGGAGACTTAAAATGGACCTAGAAGGCCCTAAGGGGTTCTCAGAGGGCTCTAGATGGTTCCTCCTGGTCCTAGAATGGTCCTAAAAGGCCCTAAGTGGACCCAGGGGGCTCTAGAAGTTCCCTGGGGGCCCTAGAAGTGTACTAGAAGGCCTTAAATAGGACCCAGGGTGCTCTAGAGGGTTCCCTGGGGTTTTACCATGGACCTAGAAGGCCCTAAGGGGGTCCCAGGGGGCTCTAGAGGGTTCCTCGTGGCCCTAGAAGGGTTCTAGAAGGACTTAAGCAAGTTCCAGGGGGGTCTAGAGGGTCACTGGGGGCGCTAGAAGAGCCCTAGAAGGCCCTAAGGTGTCCCAGGGGGCTCTAGAGGGATCCTTGTGGTCCTAGAAGGGTCCTAGAAGGCTCTAAGGGGTCCCACGAGGCTCTTGAGGGTTCCCCAGGGTCTTATAATGATCCTAGAAGGCCCTAAGGGAGTCCCAGGGGGCTGTAGAGTGTTTCTCCTGGTCCTAGAAGGGTTCTAGAAGGCCTTAAGCAAGTCCCAGGGGGGTCTAGAGGGTTCCTCGTGGTCCTAGAAGGGTCCTAGAAGGCCCTAAGTGGGTCCCAGAGGGCTCTAGAGGGTTCCTGGTGATCCTAGAAGGGTCCTAGTAGGCCCTAAAGACTCCCAGGGAGCTCTAGAGGGTCTCTGGGGGCACTAGAAGTGTCCTAGAATGTGCAAAAAGGTGTCCCAGAGGGCTCTAGAGGGCTCCTGGTGGTCCTAGAAGGGTCTTAGAAGGCCCTAAGTGGGTCCCAGGGGGCTCTAGAGGGTCCCTGGGGGCCCTAGAAGGGTCTTAGAATGCCCTAAGGGGGTCCCAGGGGGCTCTAGAGGGTTCCTCATGGTCCTAGAAGGGTCCTCGAAGGCTCTAAGGCATCCCAGGGGGCTCTAGACGGTCTCTGGGGACGCTAGAAAAGTCCTAGAACGCCCTAAAGGGGTCCCAGAGAGCTATAGATGGTTTCTCGTGGTCCTAGAATGGTCCTAGAAGGCCCTAAAATGGTCCCGGGGGCTCTAGAGGGTTCCTCGTGGTCCTAGAAGGGTCCTAGAAAGCCCTAGAAGGGTCCCAGGGGACTCTGGAGGGTTCCTGGTGATTCTAAAAGGGTCCAAGAAAGGCCTAGAATGGTCCCAGAGGGCTCTAGAGGGTACCCGTGGGTCCTAGGAGGGTCCTAGAAGGCCCTAAAAGGGTCCCAGGGGGCTCTAGAGGGTCCCTAGGGGTACTAGAAGAGTCCTAGAAGGCCCTAAGTGGGTCGTAGGGGGCTCTAGAGGGCTCCTGGTGGTCCTAGAAGGGTCCTAGAAGGCCCTAAAGGGGTCCCAGGGGGCTCTAGAGGGACCCTGGCGGCCCTAGAATTGTCCTAGAAGGCCCTAAGGGGGTCCCAGCGGGCTTTAGATGGTCCCTGGTGGTACTAGAAGAGTCCTAGAAGGCCCTAAGTGGGTCCTAGAGGGCTCTAGAGGGCTCCTGGTGGTCCTAGAATTGTCCTAGAAGGCCCTAAAGGGGTCCCAGGGGGCTCTAGAGGGACCCTGGCAGCCCTAGAATTGTCCTAGAAGGCCCTAAAGGGGTCCCACTGGGCTCTAGAGGGTTCCTCGTGGTCCTAGAAGGGTCCTCGAAGGCTCTAAGTCATCCCAGGGGGCTCTAGACGGTCTCTGGGGACCCTAGAAGAGTCCTAGAACGCCCTAAAGTGGTCCCAGAGAGCTACAGATGGTTTCTTGTGGTCCTAGAAGGGTCCTAGAAGGCCCTAAAATGGTCCCAGGGGGCTCTAGAGGGTTCCTCGTGGTCCTAGAAGGGTCCTAGAAAGCCCTAGAAGGGTCCCAGGGGACTCTGGAGTGTTCCTGGTGATTCTAAAAGGGTCCAAGAAAGGCCTAGAAGGGTCCCAGAGGGCTCTAGAGGGTACCCGTGGGTCCTAGGAGGGTCCTAGAAGGCCCTAAAAGAGTCCCAGGGGGCTCTAGAGGGTCCCTGGGGGTACTAGAAGAGTCCTAGAAGGCCCTAAGTGGGTCCTAGGGGGCTCTAGAGGGCTCCTGGTGGTCCTAGAAGGGTCCTAGAAGGCCCTAAAGGGGTCCCAGGGGGCTCTAGAGGGTCCCTGGCGGCCCTAGAATTGTCCTAGAAGGCCCTAAGGGGGTCCCAGCGGGCTCTAGAGGGTCCCTGGGGGTACTAGAAGAGTCCTAGAAGGCCCTAAGTGGGTCCTAGGGAGCTCTAGAGGGCTCCTGGTGGTCCTAGAATTGTCCTAGAAGGCCCTAAAGGGGTCCCAGGGGGCTCTAGAGGGTTCCTTGTGGTCCTAGAAGGGTCCTAGAAGGCCCTAAGGGGGTCCCAGGGGGCTCTAGAGGGTTCCTGGGGCTCCTAGAAGGGTTCTAGAAGGCTCAAAGGGTAACCAGGGGGCTCTAGAAGGTCCCTGGGGGCCCTAGAAGGGTACTAGAAGGCACTAAAGAGGACCCAGGGTGCTCTGGAGGGTTCCCCAGGGTCTTACCATGGCCCTAGAAAGCCCTAAGGGGGTCCCAGGGGGCCCTTGAGGGTTCCCTGTGTCCTAGAAGGGTCCTAGAAGGCCTTAAGGGGGTACCAGGGGGCTCTAGAGGGTTCCTTCTGGTCCTAGAAGTGTCCTACAAGGCTCTAAGTGGTACCACGAGGCTCTAGAGGGTTTCCCAGGGTCTTAAAATGAACCTAGAATGCCCTAAGTGGTTCCCAGGGGGCTCTAGATGGTTTCTCGTGGTCCTAGAAGAGTCCTAGAAGGCCTTAAGCAAGTCTCAGGGGGCTCTAGAGAGTTCCTCGTGGTCCTAGAAGGGTCCTAGAAGGCCCTAAGTGGGTCCCAGAGGGCTCTAGAGGGTTCCTGGTGACCCTACAACGGTCCTCGAAGGACCTAAGAAGGTCCCAGGGGGCTCTAGAGGATTTCTCGTGGTCCTAGAAGGGTCCTACTAGGACCTAAAGAGTCCCAGGTGGCTCTAGAGTGTCCCTGGGGGCACTAGAAGGGTCCTAGAAGGCGCAAAGAGGGTCCCAGAGGGCTATAGAGGGCTCCTGGTGGTCCTAGAAGGGTCTTAGAAAGCCCTAAGTGGGTCCCAGGGGGCTCTAGAGGGTCCCTGGGGGCCCTAGAAGGGTCCTAGAATGCCCTAAGGGGGTCCCAGGTGGCTCTAGAGGGTTCCTCGTGGTCCTAGAATGGTCCTAGAAGGCCCTAAGTGGGTCCCAGAGGGCTCTAGAGGGTTCCTGGTGATCCTAGAAGGGTCCTAGTAGGCCCTAAAGACTCCCAGGGAGCTCTAGAGGGTCTCTGGGGGCACTAGAAAGGTACTAGAAGGCACTAAAGAGGACCCAGGGTGCTCTGGAGGGTTCCCCGGGGTATTACCATGGTCCTAGAAGGCCCTAAGGTGGTACCAGGGGGCTCTGGAAGTTTTCTCGTGGTCCTAGAAGTGTCCTAGAAGGCCCTTAAGGGGTCCAAGGGATATCTAGAGGGTTTCTGGTGACTCTAGATGTGTCCTAGAAAGCCCTAGAAGGGTCCCAGGGGGCTCTAGAGGGTACCCACAGGTCCTAGAAGGGTCCTAGAAGGCTCTAAGCGGTCCCAGGGGGCTCTAGAGGGTCCCTGGAGGACGTAGAAGTGTCCTAGAAGGCCCGAAGGGGGTCCCACGGGGCTCTAGATGGTTCCCGTGGGTCCTAGAAGGGTCCTAGATGGCCCTAAGTGTGTCCCAGGGGGCTCTAGAGGGTTCCTCATAGTCCTAGAAGGGTCCTAGTAGGCCCTAAGGCAGTCCCAGTGGGCTCTAGGGGGTCCCTGGGGTCCCTAGAAGGGTCCTAGAAGGCCCTAAAGGGGACCCAGGGGGCTCTAGAGGGTTCCCCAGGGTCTTACACTGGTCCTAGTTGGCTCTAAGGGGGTCCCAGGGGGCTCTAGATTGTTTCTCGTGGTCCTAGAAGGGTCCTAGAAGGCCCTAAGGTGGGCCAGTGGGCTCTAGAGGGTCCCTGGGGGTCCAAGAAGGGTTCTAGAAGGCCCTAAGGGGGTCCTAGGTGGCTCTAGAGGGTTCCTCGTGGTCATAGAAGGGTCCTAGAAGGTCCTAAGCGGGTCTCGGGGGCTCTAGAGGGTTCCTCGTGGTCCTAGAAGGGTCCTAGAAGGCCCTAAGTGTGTCCCAGGGGGCTCTAGAGGGTCTCTGGTGTCCCTAGAAGCGTCCTAGAAGGCACTAAGTGGGTCCCAGGGAGCTCTAGAGGGTTTCTCGTGGTCCTAGAGGGTTCCCAGGGGGCTCTAGAGGGTTCCTGGTGACTCTAAAAGTGTCCAAGAAAGCCCTAGAAGGGTCCCAGGGTGCTCTAGAGGGTTCCTGGTGATTCTAAAAGGGTCCTAGAAAGCCCTAGAAGGGTCCCAGAGGGCTCTAGAGGGTTTCCTGGGGGCTTACAATGATCCTAGAAGGCCCTACGGGAGTCCCAGGTGGCTCTAGAGGGTTTCTCGTGGTCCTAGAAGGGACCTAGAAGGCCCTAAGTGGGTCCCAGTGGGTTCTAGAGGGTCCCTGGGGGGCACTAGAAGGGTCCAAGAAGGCCCTAAAGAGGTCCCAGGGGGCTCTAGAGGGATTCTCGTGGTCCTAGATGGGTCCTAGAAGGCCTTAAGGGGTCCCAGGGGGCTCTAGATGGCTCCTCGTGGTCCTAGAAGGGTCTTAGAAGGCCGTAAAGGGGTCCCAGGGGGCTCTAGATATCTTTAGATTGGATCTGGGGGGCTCTAGAAGGGTCTGGGGGCTTTTAGAAGGGATGTAAGAAGCTCTAGAAGGGTTCAGGTTCTTTTTGAAGCTCTCTGGGGGGCTCTAGAAGGGTCTGGGTTCTTTTAGAATGGGCGTGAGAAGCTCTTGAAGGGTCCAGGTGCCTTTAGAATGTCTCTGGGGGGCTCTAGATGGGTCTGGGGGCTTTTAAAAGGGTCATGAGAAGCTCTAGAAGGGTCCAGGGGCCTTTATAATGTCTCTGGGGGGCTCTAGAAGGGTCTGGGGGCTTTTAGAAGGGACGTGAGAAGCTCTAGAAGGGTCCAGGGGCCTTTAGAAGGTCTCTGGGGGGTCCAGAGGGATCTGGGGGCCTTTAGAATTGTCCAGATGGGCTCTAGAAGGGTCTTGGCACTTTTAGAAGGGACCCAGGGGGCTCTAGAAGGGTCCAGGGGCTTTTAGAAGGGACGTGAGAAGCTCTAGAAGTTAGGGGTTAGTGTTAGGGTTAGGGTCATTAGGGTTAGGGTAAGGGGTTAGGGGTTATGGTTAGAGTTAGGGTTTAGGGTTAGGGGTTAGGGTTAGGGGTTAGGGTTAGGGTTAGGGGTTAGGGGTTAGAGTTAGGGGTTAGGGTTAGGGGTTAGGGGTTAGGGTTAGGGTTTAGGGTTAGGGTTAGGGGTTGGGGTTAGGGTTAGTGTTAGGGTTAGGGTTAGGGTTAGGGTTTATGGTTAGGGTTAGGGTTAGGGTTAGGGTCATTAGGGTTAGGGTTAGGGGTTAGGGGTTAGAGTTAGGGGTTAGGGTTAGGGTTTAGGGTTAGGGTTAGGGTTAGGGTTAGGGTTAGTGTTGGGTTAGGGTTAGTGTTAGGGTCATTAGGGTTAGGGGTTAGGTTTAGGGTTAGGGTTAGGGGTTAGGTTTAGGGTTAGGGTTAGGGTCATTAGGGTTAGGGTTAGGGTTAGGGTCATTAGGGTTAGGGTTAGGGTTAGGGTTAGGGTTAGGTTTAGGTTTAGGGTTAGGGTTAGGGTTAGGGTTTAGGGTTAGGGTTTAGGCATAGGGTTAGGGGTTAGGGTTAGGCTTAGTGGTTAGGGTTAGGGTTAGGTTAGGGTTAGATTAGGGTTAAGGTTAGGGTTAGGGTCATAAGGGTTAGGGTTATGGTTAGGGTTATGGTTATGGTTAGGGGTTAGGGTGAGGGTTAGAGTTTAGGGTCATTAGGGTTAGGGTTAGAGTTAGGGTGAGGGGTTAGGGTTTGTGGTTAGGGTTAGGGTCAGGGTTGGGTTAGGGTTAGGGTTATGGTTAGGGTTTAGGGTGAGGGTTAGGGTTAGGGGTTAAGGTTAGGGTTAGGGTTTAGTGTTATGTGCTTAGGGTTACGGGGTTAGGGTGTAAGGGATTAGGGTTAGGGGGATAGGGATTAGGGTTATGGTTATCCGGTTAGGGTCAGGGTTGGGGATAGGGGGTTAGGGTTAAGTGTTAGGGTTAGGGGATTAGTCCTTCTACAGCCCCTCTAGACAAATCTAAAGGCCTCTAGACCCTTCTAGAGGCCCCCAGAGTCCTTCTAAAGGCCCCCAGATGTCTCTAAAGACCGCCAGAGCCCTTCTAAAGGCCCCCAGACCCTCCTAGAGCTCCACTGGACCCTTCTAAAAGCCCCCAGACCCTTCTAGAGCACCTGACGTCCATTCTAAAAGACCCCAGACCATTCTAGCACCCACCGGGGCCCTTCTAAAAGTGCCAAGACCATTCTAGAGCCCTTCTGGACCATTCTAGAGGCCCCCAGACCATTCTAGACTCCCCAGAGCCCTTCTAAAGGCCCCTGGACCCTTCCAGAGCTTCTCACGTCCCTTCTAAAAGCCCCCAGACCCTTTGAGTGCGCCCCAGAGACCTTCTAAAGGCCCCTGGACCCTTCTAGAGCTTCTCACGTCCCTTCTAAAAGACCCCAGACCCTTCGAGAGCCCCCCAGAGACCTTCTAAAAGCGACCAGGCCATTCTAGAGCCCATCTGGACCATTCTAACAGCCTCCAGACTCCTCTAGAGCCCCCAGAACTATTTTAAAGGTCCTTGGACCCTTCTAGAGCTTCTCACGTCCCTTCTAAAAGAACCCAGACCTTTCTACAGCCCCCCAGAGACCTTCTAAAGGCGCCCAGACCCTTCTACAGCCACTCACATCCCTTCTAAATGCCCACAGACCCTTCTAGAGCCCCCCAGAGACCTTCTAAAGGACCCTGGACCCTTCTAGAGCTTCTCACGTCGCTTCTAAAAGACCCCAGACCCTTCTAGACCCCCCAGAGACGTTCTAAAGGCATCTAGACCCTTCTAAATCCTCCCAGACCCATTCTAATGGACCCTAGACCCTTCTAGAGGGCCCCAGAGTCCTTCTAAAAGACCCCAGATCCCACTAGAGCCCCCCAGAGACGTTCTAAAGGCCCCTGGACCCTTCTAGAGCTTCTCACATCCTTTCTAAAGGCCCCCAGACCCTTCTAGAGCCCCCCAGAGACGTTCTAAAGGCCCCTGGACCCTTCTAGAGCTTCTCACATCCCTTCTAGAAGCCTCCAGACCCTTCTAGAGCCGCCAGAGACCTTCTAAAGGACCCTGGACCCTTCTAGAGCATCTCACGTCCCTTCTAGAGGACCCCAGACCCTTCTAGAGGCCCTCAGCGACATTCTAAAGGCCCCTGGAACCATCTAGATCTTCTCACGTCCATTTTAAAAGACCCCAGACCCTTCTAGAGCACCCCAGACCCATTCTAAAGGACCCTAGACCCTTCTAGAGCCCATCTGGACAATTCTAAAAGCCCCCAGACCCTTCTAGAGCCCCCCAGGGAGATTCAAAAAGACCCTGAACCCTTCTAGAGCTTCTCACATCCATTCTAAAAGCGCCCAGACCCTTCTAGAGCCCCCCAGATCCATACTAAAGACCTCTAGAGCACCCTGGGACCCCTTTATGGCCTTCTAAGACCCTTCTAGGACCACGAGGAACCCTCTAGAGCCCTCTGAGAACCACTTAGGGCCTTCTAGAATCCTTCTAGGACCACCAGGAACCCTCTAGAGCCCCCTGGGACGCACTTACGGCCTTCTAGGACGCTTCTAGGACCTCGAGAAACAATCTAGAGTCCCCTGGGACCCCTTTAGGGCCTTCTAGAACCCTTCTAGGACCACGAGAAACCATCTAGAGCCCCATGGGACCCACTTAGAGCCTTCTAGGATCATTGTAAGACCCCTGGGAACCTTCTAGAGACCCCTGGGACCCCTTTAGTGCCTTCTAGGACCCTTCTAGGACCACCAGGAACCCTCTAGAGCCCCCTGGGACCACTTTAGGGCCTTCTAGGACCCTTTTAGGACCACGAGAAACAACCTAGAGACCCCTGGTACCCCCTTAGGGCCTTCTAGGACGATTGTAAGACCACGGGGAACACTCTAGAGCCCCCTGGGTCCCCTTTAGTGCCTTCTAGGATACTTCTAGGGCCTCCAGGGACCCTCTAAAAACCCCTGGGAGCCTTCTAAAACCACCAGGAACCCTCTAGAGCCCCCTGGGACCCCTTAGGGCTTTGTAGAACCCTTCTAGGACCACGAGGAACCCTCTAGAGCCCCCTGGGACCACCTTAGGGCCTTCTAAGACCCTTCTAGGACCCACAGGCACCATCTAGAGCCCCCTGGGACCCCTTTAGGGCCTTCTAGGTCACTTCTAGGCCCTCTAGGTACCCTCTAGAGTCCCCTGGGACAGCTTAGAGCCTTCTAGGACCCTTCTAGGAGCACCAGGAGCCATCTAGAGCCCCCTGGGACCACTTTAGGGTCTTCTAGGACCCTTCTAGGACCACAGGGAAACCTCTAGAGCCCCCTGGGACCCTTCTAGGGCTTTCTAGGACACTTCTAGATTCACCAGGAACCCTCTAAAGCTCCCTTGGACCCCTTTAGGACTTTCTAGGACCCTTCTAGGACCACGAGAAACCTTCTAGAGCCCCCTGGGACCCACTTAGGGCCTTCTAGGACCATGGAAAGACCCCGGGGAACGCTCTAGAGCCCCCTGGGACCCCTTTAGGGCCTTCTAGGACTATTCTAGGGCGCCCGGAGACCCTCTAGAGCCCCCTGGAACCTCTTAGACCTTTCTAGGGCCCTTCTAGGAACCCCAGGAACCCTCTAGAGTTCACTGGGACCACTTTAGGGCCTTCTAGGTCCATTCTAAGACCACAAGAAACCATCCAGAGCCCTCTGGGAACCACTTAGGTCCTTCTAGGATCCTCCTAGGACCACGAGGAACCGTCTAGAGCTCCCTGGGCCCCATTTAGAGCCTCCTAGGACCCTTCTAGGACAACGAGAAACCCTCTAGAGCCCTCTGGGAACCACTTAGGGCCTTCTAGAATCCTTCTAGGACCACCAGGAACCCTCTAGAGCCCCCTGGGACCTCCTTAGGGCCTTCTAGGACCATTCTAGGGCCCCCAGGGACCTTCTAGAGCCCCCTGGGACACCCTTAGGGCCTTCTCGGACGCTTCTAAGACCACGAAGGACCCTCTAGAGCCCCCTGGGTCCCCTTTAGGGCCTTCTAGGACCCTTTTAGAACCACGAGGAACCCTCTAGAGCCCCCTGGGACCCATTTAGGGCCTTCTAAGACCCTTTTAGGACCACGAGGAACCATCTAGACCCCCTTGGGACCCCTTTAGGGCCTTCTAGGACCCTTCTAGGACCCACGGGAACCCTCTAGAGCCCTCTGGGACCATTCTAGGTCTTTCTAGGACCCTTCTAGTGTCACCAGGAACCATCTAGAGCCTTCTGGGACCCTTCTAGAGCTTTATAGGAGACTTCTAGAGTCACCAGGAGCCCTCTAGAGCCCCCTGGGACCCACTTAGGGCCTCCTGGGACAATTCTAGGACATGAGGAACCCCCTAGAGCACCCTGAAACCAACTTAGGGCCTTCTAGGACACTTCTAGTGTCCCAGGGACCCTCTAGAGCCCCCTGGGACCCCATAGAGCCTTCTAGAACCCTTCTAAGACCATGAGAAACTCTCTAGAGGCACCTGGGACCTCCTTAGGGCCTTCTAGGACAATTCTAGGGCCCCCAGGGACCTTCTAGAGCCCTCTGGGACCCACTTAGGGCCTTCTCGGACGCTTCTAAGACCACAAAGAACCCTCTAGAGCCACCTGGGACCCCCTTAGAGCCTTCTAGGTACATTCTAGCACCACGAGGAACCCTCTAGAGCTCCCTAGGACCCCCTTAGAGCCTTCTATGACCCTTCTAGGACAACGAGAAACCATCTAGAGCCACCTGGGACCTCCTTAGGGCCTTCTGGGTTATTCTAGGAACACATGGAACCCTCTAGAGCCTCCTGGGACAACTTAGGGCCATGTAGGACCATTGTAAGATGCCGGGGAACCCTCTAGAGCCCCTTGGGACCGATTTAGTGCCTTCTAGGACCCTTCTAGTGCCCCCAGGGACCTTCTAGAGCACACTGGGACCCCCTTAGAGCCTTCTAGGACCCTTCTAGGAGCCCCAGGAACCCTCTAGAGCCCCCTGGGAACCCCTTGGGGCATTCTAGGACCATTCTAGGACCACGAGGAACCCTCTAGAGCCCCATGGGACCCATTAAAGGCCTTCTAGAACACTTCTAGAACTACAAGGAACCATCTAGAACCCCCTGGGAAATTTCTAGGATTTTCTAAGACTCCTGTAGAGGCACCAGGAACCCTCTAGAGTCCCCTGGGACCCCCTTAGGGCCTTCTAGGACCCTTCTAGGACCACGAGAAACCCTCTAGAGACACCTGGGACCCCCGTAGGGCCTTCTAGGATCATTGTAAGTCCCTGGGAAACCCTCTAGAGACCCCTGGGACCTCCTTAGGGCCTTCTAGGATCCTTCTAGGACCCCCAGGGACCCTCTAGAGCCCACTGGGACCCCTTCGAGCCTTCTAGGACCCTTCTAAGACCACGAGGAACCCTGTAGAGCAACCTTGGACCCATTTAGTGCCTTCTAGAGCTCTTCTAGGACCACGAAGAATCCTCTGGAGTCCTCTGGGCACACTTAGGGCCTTCTAAGACCCTTCTAGGGCCACAAGGAACCCTCTAGAGCCCCCTGGGACCCCTTTAGGGACTTCTAGGACCCTTCTAGGACCATGAGAAACAATCTACAGCCCCCTGGGACCAGTTTAGGGCCTTCTAGGACCCTTCTAGGACCACGAGAAACCCTCTAGAGCCCCCTGGGACCCACTTAGGGCCTTCTAGGACCATGGTAAGACCCCGGGGAACACTCTAAAGCCCCCTGGAACCACTTTAGGGCCTTCTAGGGCCCTTCTAGGACCATGAGAAACAACCTAGAGCCCCCTAGTACCCCCTTAGGGCCTTCTAGGACCATTGTAAGTCACCGGCGAACACTCTAGAGCCCCCTGGGTCCCCTTTAGGGCCTTCTAGGACCCTTCTAGGGCCCCCAGGGACCCTCTAGAGCCCCCTGGGACCGCATGGATCCTTATAGGACTCTTCTAGGAGTACCAGGAACCCTCTAGAACCCCCTGGGACCATTTTAGGGCCTTCTAGGACCCTTCAAGGACCACGAGAAACCCTCTAGAGCCCCCTGGGACCCACTTAGACCCTTCTAGGTGCCTTCTAGGACCACGAGAAACCATGTAGAACCCCCTGGGACCCCCTTAGTGTCTTCTAGGACCATTCTAGGACCACGAGAAACCCTCTAGAGACCCCTGGGACCCCCTTAGGGCCTTATAGGACCCTTTTAGAAACACGAGGAACCCTCTAGAGCCCTCTGGGACCATTCTAGGTCTTTCTAGGACCCGTCTAGTGTCACCATGTACCTTCTAGAGCCCCCTGGGACCGTTCTAGAGCTTTATAGGAGACTTCTAGAGTCACCCGGAGCCCTCTAGAGCCCCCTGGCACCCACTTAGGGCCTCCTAGGACACTTCTAGGACAACGAGGAACCCCCTAGAGCACCCTGAGACCCACTTAGGGCCTTCTAGGACACTTCTAGTGTCCCAGGGACCCTCTAGAGCCCCCTGGGACCACATAGGGCCTTCTAGAACCCTTCTAAGACCACGAGGAACTCTCTAGAGTTCACTGGGACCACTTTAGGGCCTTCTAGGTCCATTCTAAGACCACAAGAAACCATCCAGAGCCCTCTGGGAACCACTTAGGTCCTTCTAGGATCCTCCTAGGACCACGAGGAACCGTCTAGAGCTCCCTGGGCCCCATTTAGGGCCTCCTAGGACCCTTCTAGGACAACGAGAAACCCTCTAGAGCCCTCTGGGAACCACTTAGGGCCTTCTAGAATCCTTCTAGGACCACCAGGAACCCTCTAGAGCCCCCTGGGACCTCCTTAGGGCCTTCTAGGACCATTCTAGGGCCCCCAGGGACCTTCTAGAGCCCCCTGGGACACCCTTAGGGCCTTCTCGGACGCTTCTAAGACCACGAAGGACCCTCTAGAGCCCCCTGGGTCCCCTTTAGGGCCTTCTAGGACCCTTTTAGAACCACGAGGAACCCTCTAGAGCCCCCTGGGACCCATTTAGGGCCTTCTAAGACCCTTTTAGGACCACGAGGAACCATCTAGACTCCCTTGGGACCCCTTTAGGGCCTTCTAGGACCCTTCTAGGACCCACGGGAACCCTCTAGAGCCCTCTGGGACCATTCTAGGTCTTTCTAGGACCCTTCTAGTGTCACCAGGAACCCTCTAGAGCCTTCTGGGACCCTTCTAGAGCTTTATAGGAGACTTCTAGAGTCACCAGGAGCCCTCTAGAGCCCCCTGGGACCCACTTAGGGCCTCCTGGGACAATTCTAGGACATGAGGAACCCCCTAGAGCACCCTGAAACCAACTTAGGGCCTTCTAGGACACTTCTAGTGTCCCAGGGACCCTCTAGAGCCCCCTGGGACCCCATAGAGCCTTCTAGAACCCTTCTAAGACCACGAGAAACTCTCTAGAGGCACCTGGGACCTCCTTAGGGCCTTCTAGGACATTTCTAGGGCCCCCAGGGACCTTCTAGAGCCCTCTGGGACCCACTTAGGGCCTTCTCGGACGCTTCTAAGACCACAAAGAACCCTCTAGAGCCACCTGGGACCCCCTTAGAGCCTTCTAGGTACATTCTAGCACCACGAGGAACCCTCTAGAGCTCCCTAGGACCCCCTTAGAGCCTTCTATGACCCTTCTAGGACAACGAGAAACCATCTAGAGCCACCTGGGACCTCCTTAGGGCCTTCTGGGTTATTCTAGGAACACATGGAACCCTCTAGAGCCTCCTGGGACAACTTAGGGCCATGTAGGACCATTGTAAGATGCCGGGGAACCCTCTAGAGCCCCTTGGGACCGATTTAGTGCCTTCTAGGACCCTTCTAGTGCCCCCAGGGACCTTCTAGAGCACACTGGGACCCCCTTAGAGCCTTCTAGGACCCTTCTAGGAGCCCCAGGAACCCTCTAGAGCCCCCTGGGAACCCCTTGGGGCATTCTAGGACCATTCTAGGACCACGAGGAACCCTCTAGAGCCCCATGGGACCCATTAAAGGCCTTCTAGAACACTTCTAGAACTACAAGGAACCATCTAGAACCCCCTGGGAAATTTCTAGGATTTTCTAAGACCCTTGTAGAGGCACCAGGAACCCTCTAGAGTCCCCTGGGACCCCCTTAGGGCCTTCTAGGACCCTTCTAGGACCACGAGAAACCCTCTAGAGACACCTGGGACCCCCGTAGGGCCTTCTAGGATCATTGTAAGTCCCTGGGAAACCCTCTAGAGACCCCTGGGACCTCCTTAGGGCCTTCTAGGATCCTTCTAGGACCCCCAGGGACCCTCTAGAGCCCACTGGGACCCCTTCAAGCCTTCTAGGACCCTTCTAAGACCACGAGGAACCCTGTAGAGCAACCTTGGACCCATTTAGTGCCTTCTAGAGCTCTTCTAGGACCACGAAGAATCCTCTGGAGTCCTCTGGGCACACTTAGGGCCTTCTAAGACCCTTCTAGGGCCACAAGGAACCCTCTAGAGCCCCCTGGGACCCCTTTAGGGACTTCTAGGACCCTTCTAGGACCATGAGAAACAATCTACAGCCCCCTGGGACCAGTTTAGGGCCTTCTAGGACCCTTCTAGGACCACGAGAAACCCTCTAGAGCCCCCTGGGACCCACTTAGGGCCTTCTAGGACCATGGTAAGACCCCGGGGAACACTCTAAAGCCCCCTGGAACCACTTTAGGGCCTTCTAGGGCCCTTCTAGGACCATGAGAAACAACCTAGAGCCCCCTAGTACCCCCTTAGGGCCTTCTAGGACCATTGTAAGTCACCGGCGAACACTCTAGAGCCCCCTGGGTCCCCTTTAGGGCCTTCTAGGACCCTTCTAGGGCCCCCAGGGACCCTTTAGAGCCCCCTGGGACCGCATGGACCCTTATAGGACTCTTCTAGGAGTACCAGGAACCCTCTAGAACCCCCTGGGACCATTTTAGGGCCTTCTAGGACCCTTCAAGGACCACAGGGAACCCTCTAGAGCCCCATTGGACCCTTCTAGGGCTTTCTAGGACACTTCTAGAGTAACCAGGAACCCTCTAGAACTCCCTCGGACCACTTTAGGACCGTCTAGGACCCTTCAAGGACCACGAGAAACCCTCTAGAGCCCCCTGGGACCCACTTAGACCCTTCTAGGTGCCTTCTAGGACCACGAGAAACCATGTAGAACCCCCTGGGACCCCCTTAGTGTCTTCTAGGACCATTCTAGGACCACGAGAAACCCTCTAGAGACCCCTGGGACCCCCTTAGGGCCTTATAGGACCCTTTTAGAAACACGAGGAACCCTCTAGAGCCCTCTGGGACCATTCTAGGTCTTTCTAGGACCCGTCTAGTGTCACCATGTACCTTCTAGAGCCCCCTGGGACCCTTCTAGAGCTTTATAGGAGACTTCTAGAGTCACCCGGAGCCCTCTAGAGCCCCCTGGGACCCACTTAGGGCCTCCTAGGACACTTCTAGGACAACGAGGAACCCCCTAGAGCACCCTGAGACCCACTTAGGGCCTTCTAGGACACTTCTAGTGTCCCAGGGACCCTCTAGAGCCCCCTGGGACCACATAGGGCCTTCTAGAACCCTTCTAAGACCACGAGGAACTCTCTAGAGGCACCTGGGACCTTCTTAGGGCCTTCTAGGACCTTTCTAGGGCCCCCAGGGACCTTCTAGAGCCCCCTGGAACCCACTTAGGGCCTTCTCAGATGCTTCTAAGACCTCGAAGAACCCTCTAGAGCTCTTTGGGACCCCCTTAGAGCCTTCTAGGTACATTCTAGCACCACGAGGAACCCTCTAGAGCTCCCTAGGACCCCCTTAGTGCTTTCTATGACCCTTCTAGGACCACGAGAAACCATCTAGAGCCACCTGGGACCTCCTTAGGGCCTTCTGGGTTATTCTAGGAACACATGAAACCCTCTAGAGCCCCCTGGGACCCACTTAGGGCCTCCTAGGACCCTTCTAGGACAACGAGGAAACCCCTAGAGCCACCTGAGACCCACTTAAGGCCTTCTAGGACCCTTCTAGTGCCCCAAGGACCCTCTAGAGCCCCCTGGGACCCCTTAGGGCCTTCTCGGACGCATCTAAGACCACGAGGAACCCTCTAGAGCAACCTTGGACCTATTTAGTGCCTTCTAGAGCTCTTCTAGGACCACGAAGAATCCTCTGGAGTCCTCTGGGCACCCTTAGGGCCTTCTAGAACCCTTCTAGGACCCACCAGAACCCTCTAGAGCCCCGTGGGACCCTTCTAGGGCTTTCTGGGACTCTTCTAGGGTCTCCAGGAACCCTCTAGAGCCCCCTGGGACCTTTCTAGGGCTTACTGGGACCCTTCTAGAGTCACCAGGAACCCTCTAGAGCCTCCTGGGACCCGCTTAGGGCTTTCTAGGACCCTCCTAGGGCCACGAGGAACCATCTAGAGCCCCCTGAGACCCCCTTAGAACCTTATAGGAACCTTCTACGACCACGAGGATACCTCTAGAGCGCTCTGGGACCCCCTTAGGACCTTCTAGGAACCTTCTAGGACCACCAGGAACCCTCTAGAGCCCCCTGGGACCCCCTTACGACCTTCTAGGAACCTTCTAGAACCCACAGGTACCCGCTAGATCCACCTGGGACCCACTTAGGCCTTTCAAGGACCCTTCTAGAGTCACCAGGAAGCCTCTGGAGCCCCCTGGGACCTCCTTAGGTCCTTGTAGGACTCTTCTAAGACTTCTGGAAACCCTCTGGAGCACCCTGGGACGCTGTTAGGGCCTTCTAAGACCCTTCTATGACTTTCTAGAGCCCCCGAGGACCCTTCTAAAGGCTCCCAGACCCTTCTAGAGCCCGTCAGGACCCTTCTGAATGCCCCCAGACCCTTCTAGAGCCCCTCAGAACCCTTCTAGAGCCAGTCAGGACCTTTATGAAGGTTCCAAGACCCTTCTAGAGCCCCCCAGGACCAATCGGAAGGCCCTAGACCGTTTGAGATCCAAGTTGGACCCTTCTAGAGCCCCTCAGGACCCTTCTGAAGGCCTCCAGACCCTTCTAGAGCCCACCCGGGGCCCTTCTGAAAGCCCCCAGACCCTTCTAGAGCCCACCCACGGCCCTTCTGACGGCCCCCAGACCCTTCTAGAGCCGCTCAGGACCCTTCTGAAGGTCTCCAGACCCTTCTAGTTCCCCTGGGCCATTCTGAATGCCCCCAGACGGTTCTAGAGCCACTCAGGGCCCTTCTGATGGCTTCCAGACCATTCTAGATCCACCCAGGGCCATTCTGAAGGACCCCAGACCCTTCTAGAGCCCATCCAGACCCTTCTGAATGCCCCCAGACCATTCTAGAGCCGCTCAGGACCCTTCTGAAGGCCTCCAGACCCTTCTAGATCCCCCCAGGGCCCTTCTGAAGGCCCCCAGACCCTTCTAGAGATACTCAGGACCCTTCTGAAGGCCTCCAGACCCTTCTAGATCCCCCCAGGGCCATTCTGAAGGCCCCCAGACCTTTCTAGAGCCCATCCAGACCCTTCTGAAGGCCTCCAGACCCTTCTATAGGGGTCCCAAAGAGCTCTAGAGGGTTCCTCAAGGTCCTAGAAGGGTTTTAGAAGGCCCTAAGGTGGTTCCAGGGGGCTCTAGAGGGATCCTGGTGGTCCTAGAAGGGTCCTAGAAGGTCCTAAGGGGGTCCCAGAGGGCTCTACAGGGATCCCCATGGTCTTACAATGGTCCTAGAAGGTCCTAAATTGTCCCAGGGGGTCTACATGGTTCCTAGTGGTCCTAGAAGGGACCTAGAAGGCCCTAAAATGGTCCCAGGGGGCTCTAGAGGGTTCCTCGTGGTCCTAGAAGGGTCTTAGAAGGCCCTAAATGCTTCCCAGTGAGCTCTAGAGGGATGCTGGTGGTGTTTGAAGTGTCCTAGAAGGACCTAAGTGGGTCCCATGGGGCTCTAGAGGGATTCAGGGACTCCTAGAAGGGTCCTAGAAGGCTCTAAGGAGTCCCAGGGGGCTCTGGATGGTTTCTCGTGGTCCTAGAAGGGTCCTAGAAGGTCCTAAGTGGGTCCCAGATGGCTCTAGAGGGTTCCTGGTGATCCTAGAAGGGTCCTAGAAGGCCCTAAGGGAGTCCCTGGGGGCTCTAGAGGGTTTCTCGTGGTCCTAGAAGGGTCCTAGAAGGCCTTAAGGAGTCCTAGGAGACTCTAGAGTGTTCCCTGGGGTCTTACAATGGTCCTAGTAGGCCCTAAGGGGGTCCCAGACGACTCTAGGGGGTTCCCTGGGGTCATACAATTGTCCTAGAAGGTCCTAAGTGGTCTCAGGGGGTTCTAGATGGTTCCTCGTGGTCGTAGAAGACACCTAGCAGGCCCTAAGGGGGTCCCAGGGGGCTTTAGAGTGTCCCTGGTGGCCCTAGAAGGGTCCTAGAAGGCCCTAAAGGGGTCCCAGGGGGCTCTAGAGGGTCCCTGGGGGCACTAGAATGGTCCTAGAAGGCCCTAAGGGGACCCCAGGGAGATCCAGAGGGTTCCTCGTGGTCCTAGAAGCCTTTCCTAGAAAGCCCTTGAAGGGTCCCAGGGGACTCTGGAGGGTTCCTGGTGATTCTAAAATGGTCCTAGAAAGCCCTAGAAGGGTCCCAGGGGACTCTGGAGGGTTCCTGGTGATTCTAAAAGGGTCCAAGAAAGGCCTAGAAGGGTCCCAGAGGGCTCTAGAGTGTACCCGTGTGTCCTAGGAGGGTCCTAGAAGGCCCTAAAAGGGTCCCAGGGGGCTCTAGAGGGTCCCTGGGGGTACTAGAAGAGTCCTAGAAGGCCCTAAGTGGGTCCTAGGGGGCTCTAGAAGGCTCCTGGTGGTCCTAGAAGGGTCCTAGAAGGCCCTAAGGGGGTCCCAGGGGGCTCTAGAGGGTTCCTGGGGCTCCTAGAAGGGTTCTAGAAGGCTCAAAGGGTAACCAGGGGGCTCTAGAAGGTCCCTGGGGGCCCTAGAAGGGTACTAGAAGGCACTAAAGAGGACCCAGGGTGCTCTGGAGGGTTCCCCAGGGTCTTACCATGGCCCTAGAAAGCCCTAAGGGGGTCCCAGGGGGCTCTTGAGGGTTCCCTGTGTCCTAGAAGGGTCCTAGAAGGCCCTAAGTGTGTCCCAGGGGGCTCTAGAGGGTCCCTGGGGGCGCTAGAATTGTCCTAGAAGGCCCTAAGGGGGTCCCAGGGGGCTCTAGAGGGTTCCTTCTGGTCCTAGAAGAGTCCTACAAGGCTCTAAGTGGTACCACGAGGCTCTAGAGGGTTCCCCAGGGTCTTAAAATGAACCTAGAATGCCCTAAGTGGGTCCCAGGGGGCTCTAGATGGTTTCTCGTGGTCCTAGAAGAGTCTTAGAAGGCCTTAAGCAAGTCCCAGGGGGCTCTAGAGAGTTCCTCGTGGTCCTAGAAGGGTCCTAGAAGGCCCTAAGTGGGTCCCAGAGGGCTCTAGAGGGTTCCTGGTGACCCTAGAACGGTCCTAGAAGGACCTAAGGAGGTCCCAGGGGGCTCTAGAGGGTTTCTCGTGGTCCTAGAAGGGTCCTAGTAGGCCCTAAGGAGTCCCAGGGGGCTCTAGAGTGTCCCTGGGGGCACTAGAAGGGTCCTAGAAGTCGCAAAGTGGGTCCTAGAGGGCTATAGAGGGCTCCTGGTGGTCCTAGAAGGGTCTTAGAAAGCCCTAAGGGGGTCCCAGGGGGCTTTAGAGGGTCCCTGGGGGCCCTAGAAGCGTCCTAGAATGCCCTAAGGGGGTCCCAGGGGGCTCTAGAGGGTTCCTCGTGGTCCTAGAAGGGTCCTAGTAGGCCCTAAAGAGTCCCAGGGGGCTCTAGAGTGTCCCTGGGGGCACTAGAAGGGTCCTAGAAGGCGCAAAGAGGGTCCCAGAGGGCTATAGAGGGCTCCTGGTGGTCCTAGAAGGGTCTTAGAAAGCCCTAAGGGGGTCCCAGGGGGCTCTAGAGGGTCCCTGGGGGCCCTAGAAGGGTCCTAGAATGCCCTAAGGGGGTCCCAGGGGGCTCTAGAGGGTTCCTCGTGGTCCTAGAAGGGTCCTAGAAGGCCCTAAGTGGGTCCCAGAGGGCTCTAGAGGGTTCCTGGTGATCCTAGAAGGGTCCTAGTAGGCCCTAAAGACTCCCAGGGAGCTCTAGATGGTCTCTGGGGACACTAGAAGTGTCCTAGAATGTGCAAAAAGGAGTCCCAGAGGGCTATAGAGGGCTCCTGGTGGTCCTAGAAGGGTCTTAGAAGGCCCTAAGTGGGTCCCAGGGGGCTCTAGAGGGTCCCTGGGGGCCCTAGAAGGGTCCTAGAATGCCCTAAGGGGGTCCCAGGGGGCTCTAGAGGGTTCCTCGTGGTCCTAGAAGGGTCCTCGAAGGCTCTAAGGCATCCCAGGGGGCTCTAGACGGTCTCTGGGGACCGTAGAAGAGTCCTAGAACGCCCTAAAGGTGTCCCAGAGAGCTATAGATGGTTTCTCGTGGTCCTAGAAGGGTCCTAGAAGGCCCTAGAAGGGTCCCGGGGGCTCTAGAGGGTTCCTGGTGATTCTAAAAGGGTCCAAGAAAGCCCTAGAAGGGTCCCAGAGGGCTCTAGAGGGTACCCGTGGGTCCTAGGAGGGTCCTAGAAGGCCCTAAAAGGGTCCCAGGGGGCTCTAGAGGGTCCCTGGGGGTACTAGAAGAGTCCTAGAAGGCCCTAAGTGGGTCCTAGGGGGCTCTAGAGGGCTCCTGGTGGTCCTAGAAGGGTCCTGGAAGGCCCTAAAGGGGTCCCAGGGGGCTCTAGACGGACCCTGGCGGCCCTAGAATTGTCCTAGAAGGCCCTAAAGGGGTCCCAGGGGGCTCTAGAGGGTTCCTTGTGGTCCTAGAAGGGTCCTAGAATGCCCTAAGGGGGTCCCAGGGGGCTCTAGAGGGTTCCTGGGGCTCCTAGAAGGGTTCTAGAAGGCTCAAAGGGTAACCAGGGGGCTCTAGAAGGTCCCTGGGCGCCCTAGAAGTGTACTAGAAGGCACTAAAGAGGACCCAGGGTGCTCTGGAGGGTTCCCCAGGGTCTTACCATGGCCCTAGAAAGCCCTAAGGGGGTCCCAGGGGGCTCTTGAGGGTTCCCTGTGTCCTAGAAGGGTCCTAGAAGGCCCTAAGTGTGTCCCAGGGGGCTCTAGAGGGTCCCTGGGGGCACTAGAATTGTCCTAGAAGGCCCTAAGGGGGTCCCAGAGGGCTCTAGAGGGTTCCTTCTGGTCCTAGAAGAGTCCTACAAGGCTCTAAGTGGTACCACGAGGCTCTAGAGGGTTCCCCAGGGTCTTAAAATGAACCTAGAATGCCCTAAGTGGGTCCCAGGGGGCTCTAGATGGTTTCTCGTGGTCCTAGAAGAGTCTTAGAAGGCCTTAAGCAAGTCCCAGGGGGCTCTAGAGAGTTCCTCGTGGTCCTAGAAGGGTCCTAGAAGGCCCTAAGTGGGTCCCAGAGGGCTCTAGAGGGTTCCTGGTGACCCTAGAACGGTCCTAGAAGGACCTAAGGAGGTCCCAGGGGGCTCTAGAGGGTTTCTCGTGGTCCTAGAAGGGTCCTAGTAGGCCCTAAGGAGTCCCAGGGGGCTCTAGAGTGTCCCTGGGTGCACTAGAAGGGTCCTAGAAGGCGCAAAGAGGGTCCTAGAGGGCTATAGAGGGCTCCTGGTGGTCCTAGAAGGGTCTTAGAAAGCCCTAAGGGGGTCCCAGGGGGCTCTAGAGGGTCCCTGGGGGCCCTAGAAGGGTCCTAGAATGCCCTAAGGGGGTCCCAGGGGGCTCTAGAGGGTTCCTCGTGGTCCTAGAAGGGTCCTAGTAGGCCCTAAAGAGTCCCAGGGGGCTCTAGAGTGTCCCTGGGGGCACTAGAATGGTCCTAGAAGGCGCAAAGAGGGTCCCAGAGGGCTATAGAGGGCTCCTGGTGGTCCTAGAAGGGTCTTAGAAAGCCCTAAGGGGGTCCCAGGGGGCTCTAGAGGGTCCCTGGGGGCCCTAGAAGGGTCCTAGAATGCCCTAAGGGGGTCCCAGGGGGCTCTAGAGGGTTCCTCGTGGTCCTAGAAGGGTCCTAGAAGGCCCTAAGTGGGTCCCAGAGGGCTCTAGAGGGTTCCTGGTGATCCTAGAAGGGTCCTAGTAGGCCCTAAAGACTCCCAGGGAGCTCTAGATGGTCTCTGGGGACACTAGAAGTGTCCTAGAATGTGCAAAAAGGAGTCCCAGAGGGCTATAGAGGGCTCCTGGTGGTCCTAGAAGGGTCTTAGAAGGCCCTAAGTGGGTCCCAGGGGGCTCTAGAGGGTCCCTGGGGGCCCTAGAAGGGTCCTAGAATGCACTAAGGGGGTCCCAGGGGGCTCTAGAGGGTTCCTCGTGGTCCTAGAAGGGTCCTCGAAGGCTCTAAGGCATCCCAGGGGGCTCTAGACGGTCTCTGGGGACCCTAGAAGAGTCCTAGAACGCCCTAAAGGGGTCCCAGAGAGCTATAGATGGTTTCTCGTGGTCCTAGAAGGGTCCTAGAAGGCCCTAGAAGGGTCCCGGGGGCTCTAGAGGGTTCCTGGTGATTCTAAAAGGGTCCAAGAAAGCCCTAGAAGGGTCCCAGAGGGCTCTAGAGTGTACCCGTGGGTCCTAGGAGGGTCCTAGAAGGCCCTAAAAGGGTCCCAGGAGGCTCTAGAGGGTCCCTGGGGGTACTAGAAGAGTCCTAGAAGGCCCTAAGTGGGTCCTAGGGGGCTCTAGAGGGCTCCTGGTGGTCCTAGAAGGGTCCTGGAAGGCCCTAAAGGGGTCCCAGGGGGCTCTAGACGGACCCTGGCGGCCCTAGAATTGTCCTAGAAGGCCCTAAAGGGGTCCCAGGGGGCTCTAGAGGGTTCCTTGTGGTCCTAGAAGGGTCCTAGAATGCCCTAAGGGGGTCCCAGGGGGCTCTAGAGGGTTCCTGGGGCTCCTAGAAGGGTTCTAGAAGGCTCAAAGGGTAACCAGGGGGCTCTAGAAGGTCCCTGGGCGCCCTAGAAGGGTACTAGAAGGCACTAAAGAGGACCCAGGGTGCTCTGGAGGGTTCCCCAGGGTCTTACCATGGCCCTAGAAAGCCCTAAGGGGGTCCCAGGGGGCTCTTGAGGGTTCCCTGTGTCCTAGAAGGGTCCTAGAAGGCCCTAAGTGTGTCCCAGGGGGCTCTAGAGGGTCCCTGGGGGCGCTAGAATTGTCCTAGAAGGCCCTAAGGGGGTCCCAGAGGGCTCTACAGGGTTCCTTCTGGTCCTAGAAGAGTCCTACAAGGCTCTAAGTGGTACCACGAGGCTCTAGAGGGTTCCCCAGGGTCTTAAAATGAACCTAGAATGCCCTAAGTGGGTCCCAGGGGGCTCTAGATGGTTTCTCGTGGTCCTAGAAGAGTCTTAGAAGGCCTTAAGCAAGTCCCAGGGGGCTCTAGAGAGTTCCTCGTGGTCCTAGAAGGGTCCTAGAAGGCCCTAAGTGGGTCCCAGAGGGCTCTAGAGGGTTCCTGGTGACCCTAGAACGGTCCTAGAAGGACCTAAGGAGGTCCCAGGGGGCTCTAGAGGGTTTCTCGTGGTCCTAGAAGGGTCCTAGTAGGCCCTAAGGAGTCCCAGGGGGCTCTAGAGTGTCCCTGGGTGCACTAGAAGGGTCCTAGAAGGCGCAAAGAGGGTCCTAGAGGGCTATAGAGGGCTCCTGGTGGTCCTAGAAGGGTCTTAGAAAGCCCTAAGTGGGTCCCAGGGGGCTCTAGAGGGTCCCTGGGGGCCCTAGAAGGGTCCTAGAATGCCCTAAGGGGGTCCCAGGGGGCTCTAGAGGGTTCCTCGTGGTCCTAGAAGGGTCCTAGAAGGCCCTAAGTGGGTCCCAGAGGGCTCTAGAGGGTTCCTGGTGATCCTAGAAGGGTCCTAGTAGGCCCTAAAGACTCCCAGGGAGCTCTAGAGGGTCTCTGGGGGCACTAGAAGTGTCCTAGAATGTGCAAAAAGGTGTCCCAGAGGGCTATAGAGGGCTCCTGGTGGTTCTAGAAGGGTCCTAGGGGACCCTAAGTGGGTCCCAGGGGGCTCTAGAGGGTCCCTGGGGGCCCTAGAAGGGTCCTAGAATGCCCTAAGGGGGTCCCAGGGGGCTCTAGAGGGTTCCTCGTGGTCCTAGAAAGGTCCTCGAAGGCTCTAAGGCATCCCAGGGGGCTCTAGACGGTCTCTGGGGACCCTAGAAGAGTCCTAGAACGCCCTAAAGGGGTCCCAGAGAGCTATAGATGGTTTCTCGTGGTCCTAGAAGGGTCCTAGAAGGCCCTAGAAGGGTCCCGGGGGCTCTAGAGGGTTCCTGGTGATTCTAAAAGGGTCCAAGAAAGGCCTAGAAGGGTCCCAGAGGGCTCTAGAGGGTACCCGTGGGTCCTAGGAGGGTCCTAGAAGGCCCTAAAAGGGTCCCAGGGGGCTCTAGAGGGTCCCTGGGCGTACTAGAAGAGTCCTAGAAGGCCCTAAGTGGGTCCTAGGGGGCTCTAGAGGGCTCCTGGTGGTCCTAGAAGGGTCCTAGAAGGCCCTAAAGGGGTCCCAGGGGGCTCTAGACGGACCCTGGCGGCCCTAGAATTGTCCTAGAAGGCCCTAAAGAGGTCCCAGGGGGCTCTAGAGGGTTCCTTGTGGTCCTAGAAGGGTCCTAGAAGGCCCTAAGGGGGTCCCATAGGGCTCTAGAGGGTTCCTGGGGCTCCTAGAAGGGTTCTAGAAGGCTCAAAGGGTAACCAGGGGGCTCTAGAAGGTCCCTGGGGGCCCTAGAAGGGTACTAGAAGGCACTAAAGAGGACCCAGGGTGCTCTGGAGGGTTCCCCAGGGTCTTACCATGGCCCTAGAAAGCCCTAAGGGGGTCCCAGGGGGCTCTTGAGGGTTCCCTGTGTCCTAGAAGGGTCCTAGAAGGCCCTAAGGGGGTCCCAGGGGGCTCTAGAGGGTCCCTGGGGGCGCTAGAATTGTCCTAGAAGGCCTTAAGGGGGTCCCAGGGGGCTCTAGAGGGTTCCTTCTGGTCCTAGAAGGGTCCTACAAGGCTCTAAGTGGTACCACGAGGCTCTAGAGGGTTCCCCAGGGTCTTAAAATGAACCTAGAATGCCCTAAGTGGGTCCCAGGGGGCTCTAGATGGTTTCTCGTGGTCCTAGAAGAGTCTTAGAAGGCCTTAAGCAAGTCCCAGGGGGCTCTAGAGAGTTCCTCGTGGTCCTAGAAGGGTCCTAGAAGGCCCTAAGTGGGTCCCAGAGGGCTCTAGAGGGTTCCTGGTGACCCTAGAACGGTCCTAGAAGGACCTAAGGAGGTCCCAGGGGGCTCTAGAGGGTTTCTCGTGGTCCTAGAAGGGTCCTAGTAGGCCCTAAGGAGTCCCAGGGGGCTCTAGAGTGTCCCTGGGTGCACTAGAAGGGTCCTAGAAGGCGCAAAGAGGGTCCCAGAGGGCTATAGAGGGCTCCTGGTGGTCCTAGAAGGGTTTTAGAAAGCCCTAAGGGGGTCCCAGGGGGCTCTAGAGGGTCCCTGGGGGCCCTAGAAGGGTCCTAGAATGCCCTAAGGGGGTCCCAGGGGGCTCTAGAGGGTTCCTCGTGGTCCTAGAAGGGTCCTAGTAGGACCTAAAGAGTCCCAGGGGGCTCTAGAGTGTCCCTGGGGGCACTAGAAGGGTCCTAGAAGGCGCAAAGAGGGTCCCAGAGGGCTATAGAGGGCTCCTGGTGGTCCTAGAAGGGTCTTAGAAAGCCCTAAGGGGGTCCCAGGGGGCTCTAGAGGGTCCCTGGGGGCCCTAGAAGGGTCCTAGAATGCCCTAAGGGGGTCCCAGGGGGCTCTAGAGGGTTCCTCGTGGTCCTAGAAGGGTCCTCGAAGGCTCTAAGGCATCCCAGGGGGCTCTAGACGGTCTCTGGGGGCCCTAGAAGAGTCCTAGAACGCCCTAAAGGGGTCCCAGAGAGCTATAGATGGTTTCTCGTGGTCCTAGAAGGGTCCTAGAAGGCCCTAGAAGTGTCCCGGGGGCTCTAGAGGGTTCCTGGTGATTCTAAAAGGGTCCAAGAAAGGCCTAGAAGGGTCCCAGAGGGCTCTAGAGGGTACCCGTGGGTCCTAGGAGGGTCCTAGAAGGCCCTAAAAGGGTCCCAGGGGGCTCTAGAGGGTCCCTGGGGGTACTAGAAGAGTCCTAGAAGGCCCTAAGTGGGTCCTAGGGGGCTCTAGAGGGCTCCTGGTGGTCCTAGAAGGGTCCTAGAAGGCCCTAAAGGGGTCCCAGGGGGCTCTAGACGGACCCTGGCGGCCCTAGAATTGTCCTAGAAGGCCCTAAAGAGGTCCCAGGGGGCTCTAGAGGGTTCCTTGTGGTCCTAGAAGGGTCCTAGAAGGCCCTAAGGGGGTCCCAGAGGGCTCTAGAGGGTTCCTGGGGCTCCTAGAAGGGTTCTAGAAGGCTCAAAGGGTAACCAGGGGGCTCTAGAAGGTCCCTGGGGGCCCTAGAAGGGTACTAGAAGGCACTAAAGAGGACCCAGGGTGCTCTGGAGGGTTCCCCAGGGTCTTACCATGGCCCTAGAAAGCCCTAAGGGGGTCCCAGGGGGCTCTTGAGGGTTCCCTGTGTCCTAGAAGGGTCCTAGAAGGCCCTAAGTGTGTCCCAGGGGGCTCTAGAGGGTCCCTGGGGGCGCTAGAATTGTCCTAGAAGGCCTTAAGGGGGTCCCAGGGGGCTCTAGAGGGTTCCTTCTGGTCCTAGAAGGGTCCTAGAAGGCTCTAAGTGGTACCACGAGGCTCTAGAGGGTTCCCCAGGGTCTTAAAATGAACCTAGAATGCCCTAAGTGGGTCCCAGGGGGCTCTAGATGGTTTCTCGTGGTCCTAGAAGAGTCTTAGAAGGCCTTAAGCAAGTCCCAGGGGGCTCTAGAGAGTTCCTCGTGGTCCTAGAAGGGTCCTAGAAGGCCCTAAGTGGGTCCCAGAGGGCTCTAGAGGGTTCCTGGTGACCCTAGAACGGTCCTAGAAGGACCTAAGGAGGTCCCAGGGGGCTCTAGAGGGTTTCTCGTGGTCCTAGAAGAATCCTAGTAGGCCCTAAGGAGTCCCAGGGGGCTCTAGAGTGTCCCTGGGGGCACTAGAAGGGTCCTAGAAGTCGCAAAGAGGGTCCCAGAGGGCTATAGAGGGCTCCTGGTGGTCCTAGAAGGGTCTTAGAAAGCCCTAAGGGGGTCCCAGGGGGCTCTAGAGGGTCCCTGGGGGCCCTAGAAGGGTCCTAGAATGCCCTAAGGGGGTCCCAGGGGGCTCTAGAGGGTTCCTCGTGGTCCTAGAAGGGTCCTAGTAGGCCCTAAAGAGTCCCAGGGGGCTCTAGAGTGTCCCTGGGGGCACTAGAAGGGTCCTAGAAGGCGCAAAGAGGGTCCCAGAGGGCTATAGAGGGCTCCTGGTGGTCCTAGAAGGGTCTTAGAAAGCCCTAAGGGGGTCCCAGGGGG
Source organism: Phaenicophaeus curvirostris (assembly GCF_032191515.1). NCBI lineage: Eukaryota > Metazoa > Chordata > Aves > Cuculiformes > Cuculidae > Phaenicophaeus > Phaenicophaeus curvirostris. The sequence goes on from NW_027206703.1 coordinate 698,105, forward strand.
CTCTAGAGGGTCCCTGGGGGCCCTAGAAGGGTCCTAGAATGCCCTAAGGGGGTCCCAGGGGGCTCTAGAGGGTTCCTCGTGGTCCTAGAATGGTCCTAGAAGGCCCTAAGTGGGTCCCAGAGGGCTCTAGAGGGTTCCTGGTGATCCTAGAAGGGTCCTAGTAGGCCCTAAAGACTCCCAGGGAGCTCTAGAGGGTCTCTGGGGGCACTAGAAGTGTCCTAGAATGTGCAAAAATGTGTCCCAGAGGGCTCTAGAGGGCTCCTGGTGGTCCTAGAAGGGTCTTAGAAGGCCCTAAGTGGGTCCCAGGGGGCTCTAGAGGGTCCCTGGGGGACCTAGAAGGGTCCTAGAATGCCCTAAGTGGGTCCCAGAGGGCTCTAGAGGGTTCCTCGTGGTCCTAGAAGGGTCCTTGAAGGCTCTAAGGCATCCCAGGGGGCTCTAGACGGTCTCTGGGGACCCTAGAAGAGTCCTAGAACGCCCTAAAGGGGTCCCAGAGAGCTATAGATGGTTTCTCGTGGTCCTAGAAGGGTCCTAGAAGGCCCTAGAAGGGTCCCGGAGGCTCTAGAGGGTTCCTGGTGATTCTAAAAGGGTCCAAGAAAGGCCTAGAAGGGTCCCAGAGGGCTCTAGAGGGTACCCGTGGGTCCTAGGAGGGTCCTAGAAGGCCCTAAAAGGGTCCCAGGGGGCTCTAGAGGGTCCCTGGGGGTACTAGAAGAGTCCTAGAAGGCCCTAAGTGGGTCCTAGGGGGCTCTAGAGGGCTCCTGGTGGTCCTAGAAGGGTCCTAGAAGGCCCTAAAGGGGTTCCAGGGGGCTCTAGACGGACCCTGGCGGCCCTAGAATTGTCCTAGAAGGCCCTAAACGGGTCCCAGGGGGCTCTAGAGGGTTCCTTGTGGTCCTAGAAGGGTCCTAGAAGGCCCTAAGGGGGTCCCAGGGGGCTCTAGAGGGTTCCTGGGGCTCCTAGAAGGGTTCTAGAAGGCTCAAAGTGTAACCAGGGGGCTCTAGAAGGTCCCTGGGGGCCCTAGAAGGGTACTAGAAGGCACTAAAGAGGACCCAGGGTGCTCTGGAGGGTTCCCCAGGGTCTTACCATGGCCCTAGAAAGCCCTAAGGGGGTCCCAGGGGGCTCTTGAGGGTTCCCTGTGTCCTAGAAGGGTCCTAGAAGGCCCTAAGTGTGTCCCAGGGGGCTCTAGAGGGTCCCTGGGGGCGCTAGAATTGTCCTAGAAGGCCCTAAGGGGGTCCCAGGGGGCTCTAGAGGGTTCCTTCTGGTCCTAGAATGGTCCTAGAAGGCCCTAAGGGGGTCCCAGCAGGCTCTAGAGGGTTCCCCAGGGTCTTAAAATGAACCTAGAATGCCCTAAGTGGGTCCCAGGGGGCTCTAGATGGTTTCTCGTGGTCCTAGAAGAGTCCTAGAAAGCCTTAAGCAAGTCCCAGGGGGCTCTAGAGAGTTCCTCGTGGTCCTAGAAGGGTCCTAGAAGGCCCTAAGTGGGTCCCAGAGGGCTCTAGAGGGTTCCTGGTGACCCTAGAACGGTCCTAGAAGGACCTAAGGAGGTCCCAGGGGGCTCTAGAGATTTCTCGTGGTCCTAGAAGGGTCCTAGTAGGCTCTAAGGAGTCCCAGGGGGCTCTAGAGGGTCTCTGGGGGCACTAGAAGGGTCCTAGAATGTGCAAAAAGGTGTCCCAGAGGGCTATAGAGGGCTCCTGGTGGTCCTAGAAGGGTCTTAGAAGGCCCTAAGTGGGTCCCAGGGGGCTCTAGAGGGTCCCTGGGGGCCCTAGAAGGGTCCTAGAATGCCCTAAGGGGGTCCCAGGGGGCTCTAGAGGGTTCCTCGTGGTCCTAGAAGGGTCCTCGAAGGCTCTAAGGCATCCCAAGGGGCTCTAGACGGTCTCTGGGGACCCTAGAAGAGTCCTAGAACGCCCTAAAGGGGTCCCAGAGAGCTATAGATGGTTTCTCGTGGTCCTAGAAGGCTCCTAGAAGGCCCTAGAAGGGTCCCAGGGGCTCTAGAGGGTTCCTGGTGATTCTAAAAGGGTCCAAGAAAGGCCTAGAAGGGTCCCAGAGGGCTCTAGAGGGTACCCGTGGGTCCTAGGAGGGTCCTAGAAGGCCCTAAAAGGGTCCCAGGGGGCTCTAGAGGGTCCCTGGGGGTACTAGAAGAGTCCTAGAAGGCCCTAAGTGGGTCCTAGGGGGCTCTAGAGGGCTCCTGGTGGTCCTAGAAGGGTCCTAGAAGGCCCTAAAGGGGTCCCAGGGGGCTCTAGACGGACCCTGGCGGCCCTAGAATTGTCCTAGAAGGCCCTAAAGGGGTCCCAGGGGGCTCTAGAGGGCTCCTTGTGGTCCTAGAAGGGTCCTAGAAGGCCCTAAGGGGGTCCCAGCAGGATCTAGAGGGTTCCTGGGGCTCCTAGAAGGGTTCTAGTAGGCCCTAAGGAGTCCCAGGGGGCTCTAGAGTGTCCCTGGGGGCACTAGAAGGGTCCTAGAAGGCGCAAAGAGGGTCCCAGAGGGCTATAGAGGGCTCCTGGTGGTCCTAGAAGGGTCTTAGGACACCCTAAGGGGGTCCCAGGGGGCTCTAGAGGGTCCCTGGGGGCCCTAGAAGGGTCCTAGAATGCCCTAAGGGGGTCCCAGGGGGCTCTAGAGGGTTCCTCGTGGTCCTAGAAGGGTCCTAGAAGGCCCTAAGTGGGTCCCAGAGGGCTCTAGAGGGTTCCTGGTGATCCTAGAAGGGTCCTAGTAGGCCCTAAAGACTCCCAGGGAGCTCTAGAGGGTCTCTGGGGGCACTAGAAGTGTCCTAGAATGTGCAAAAAGGTGTCCCAGAGGGCTATAGAGGGCTCCTGGTGGTCCTAGAAGGGTCTTAGAAGGCCCTAAGTGGGTCCCAGGGGGCTCTAGAGGGTCCCTGGGGGCCCTAGAAGGGTCCTAGAATGCCCTAAGGGGGTCCCAGGGGGCTCTAGAGGGTTCCTCGTGGTCCTAGAAGGGTCCTCGAAGGCTCTAAGGCATCCCAGGGGGCTCTAGACGGTCTCTGGGGACCCTAGAAGAGTCCTAGAACGCCCTAAAGGGGTCCCAGAGAGCTATAGATGGTTTCTCGTGGTCCTAGAAGGGTCCTAGAAGGCCCTAAAATGGTCCCGGGGGCTCTAGAGGGTTCCTCGTGGTCCTAGAAGGGTCCTAGAAGGCCCTAGAAGGGTCCCAGGGGACTCTGGAGGGTTCCTGGTGATTCTAAAAGGGTCCAAGAAAGGCCTAGAAGGGTCCCAGAGGGCTCTAGAGGGTACCCGTGGGTCCTAGGAGGGTCCTAGAAGGCCCTAAAAGGGTCCCAGGGGGCTCTAGAGGGTCCCTGGGGGTACTAGAAGAGTCCTAGAAGGCCCTAAGTGGGTCCTAGGGGGCTCTAGAGGGCTCCTGGTGGTCCTAGAAGTGTCCTAGAAGGCCCTAAAGGGGTCCCAGGGGGCTCTAGACGGACCCTGGTGGCCCTAGAATTGTCCTAGAAGGCCCTAAAGGGGTCCCAGGGGGCTCTAGAGGGTTCCTTGTGGTCCTAGAAGGGTCCTAGAAGGCCCTAAGGGGGTCCCAGCGGGCTCTAGAGGGCTCCTGGTGGTCCTAGAAGGCCCTAAAGGGGTCCCAGGGGGCTCTAGACGGACCCTGGCGGCCCTAGAATTGTCCTAGAAGGCCCTAAAGGGGTCCCAGGGGGCTCTAGAGGGTTCCTTGTGGTCCTAGAAGGGTCCTAGAAGGCCCTAAGGTGGTCCCAGCGGGCTCTAGAGGGTTCCTGGGGCTCCTAGAAGGGTTCTAGAAGGCTCAAAGGGTAACCAGGGGGCTCTAGAAGGTCCCTGGGGGCCCTAGAAGGGTACTAGAAGGCACTAAAGAGGACCCAGGGTGCTCTGGAGGGTTCCCCAGGGTCTTACCATGGCCCTAGAAAGCCCTAAGGGGGTCCCAGGGGGCTCTTGAGGGTTCCCTTTGTCCTAGAAGGGTCCTAGAAGACCCTAAGTGTGTCCCAGGGGGCTCTAGAGGGTCCCTGGGGGCGCTAGAATTGTCCTAGAAGGCCCTAAGGGGGTCCCAGAGGGCTCTAGAGGGTTCCTTCTGGTCCTAGAAGAGTCCTACAAGGCTCTAAGTGGTACCACGAGGCTCTAGAGGGTTTTCCAGGGTCTTAAAAGGAACCTAGAATGCCCTAAGTGGGTCCCAGGGGGCTCTAGATGGTTTCTCGTGGTCCTAGAAGAGTCCTAGAAAGCCTTAAGCAAGTCCCAGGGGGCTCTAGAGAGTTCCTCGTGGTCCTAGAAGGGTCCTAGAAGGCCCTAAGTGGGTCCCAGAGGGCTCTAGAGGGTTCCTGGTGACCCTAGAACGGTCCTAGAAGGACCTAAGGAGGTCCCAGGGGGCTCTAGAGGATTTCTCGTGGTCCTAGAAGGGTCCTAGTAGGCTCTAAGGAGTCCCAGGGGGCTCTAGAGTGTCCCTGGGGGCACTAGAAGGGTCCTAGAAGGCGCAAAGAGGGTCCCAGAGGGCTATAGAGGGCTCCTGGTGGTCCTAGAAGGGTCTTAGAAAGCCCTAAGGGGGTCCCAGGGGGCTCTAGAGGGTCCCTGGGGGCCCTAGAAGGGTCCTAGAATGCCCTAAGGGGGTCCCAGGTGGCTCTAGAGGGTTCCTCGTGGTCCTAGAAGGGTCCTAGAAGGCCCTAAGTGGGTCCCAGAGGGCTCTAGAGGGTTCCTGGTGATCCTAGAAGGGCCCTAGTAGGCCCTAAAGACTCCCAGGGAGCTCTAGAGGGTCTCTGGGGGCACTGGAAGTGTCCTAGAATGTGCAAAAAGGTGTCCCAGAGGGCTATAGAGGGCTCCTGGTGGTCCTAGAAGGGTCTTAGAAGGCCCTAAGTGGGTCCCAGGGGGCTCTAGAGGGTCCCTGGGGGCCCTAGAAGGGTACTAGAAGGCACTAAAGAGGACCCAGGGTGCTCTGGAGGGTTCCCCAGGGTCTTACCATGGCCCTAGAAAGCCCTAAGGGGGTCCCAGGGGGCTCTTGAGGGTTCCCTGTGTCCTAGAAGGGTCCTAGAAGGCCCTAAGTGTGTCCCAGGGGGCTCTAGAGGGTCCCTGGGGGCGCTAGAATTGTCCTAGAAGGCCTTAAGGGGGTCCCAGGGGGCTCTAGAGGGTTCCTTCTGGTCCTAGAAGGGTCCTAGAAGGCTCTAAGTGGTACCACGAGGCTCTAGAGGGTTCCCCAGGGTCTTAAAATGAACCTAGAATGCCCTAAGTGGGTCCCAGGGGGCTCTAGATGGTTTCTCGTGGTCCTAGAAGAGTCTTAGAAGGCCTTAAGCAAGTCCCAGGGGGCTCTAGAGAGTTCCTCGTGGTCCTAGAAGGGTCCTAGAAGGCCCTAAGTGGGTCCCAGAGGGCTCTAGAGGGTTCCTGGTGACCCTAGAACGGTCCTAGAAGGACCTAAGGAGGTCCCAGGGGGCTCTAGAGGGTTTCTCGTGGTCCTAGAAGAATCCTAGTAGGCCCTAAGGAGTCCCAGGGGGCTCTAGAGTGTCCCTGGGGGCACTAGAAGGGTCCTAGAAGTCGCAAAGAGGGTCCCAGAGGGCTATAGAGGGCTCCTGGTGGTCCTAGAAGGGTCTTAGAAAGCCCTAAGGGGGTCCCAGGGGGCTTTAGAGGGTCCCTGGGGGCCCTAGAAGGGTCCTAGAATGCCCTAAGGGGGTCCCAGGGGGCTCTAGAGGGTTCCTCGTGGTCCTAGAAGGGTCCTAGTAGGCCCTAAAGAGTCCCAGGGGGCTCTAGAGTGTCCCTGGGGGCACTAGAAGGGTCCTAGAAGGCGCAAAGAGGGTCCCAGAGGGCTATAGAGGGCTCCTGGTGGTCCTAGAAGGGTCTTAGAAAGCCCTAAGGGGGTCCCAGGGGGCTCTAGAGGGTCCCTGGGGGCCCTAGAAGGGTCCTAGAATGCCCTAAGGGGGTCCCAGGGGGCTCTAGAGGGTTCCTCGTGGTCCTAGAATGGTCCTAGAAGGCCCTAAGTGGGTCCCAGAGGGCTCTAGAGGGTTCCTGGTGATCCTAGAAGGGTCCTAGTAGGGCCTAAAGACTCCCAGGGAGCTCTAGAGGGTCTCTGGGGGCACTAGAAGTGTCGTAGAATGTGCAAAAATGTGTCCCAGAGGGCTCTAGAGGGCTCCTGGTGGTCCTAGAAGGGTCTTAGAAGGCCCTAAGTGGGTCCCAGGGGGCTCTAGAGGGTCCCTGGGGGACCTAGAAGGGTCCTAGAATGCCCTAAGTGGGTCCCAGAGGGCTCTAGAGGGTTCCTCGTGGTCCTAGAAGGGTCCTTGAAGGCTCTAAGGCATCCCAGGGGGCTCTAGACGGTCTCTGGGGACCCTAGAAGAGTCCTAGAACGCCCTAAAGGGGTCCCAGAGAGCTATAGATGGTTTCTCGTGGTCCTAGAAGGGTCCTAGAAGGCCCTAGAAGGGTCCCGGAGGCTCTAGAGGGTTCCTGGTGATTCTAAAAGGGTCCAAGAAAGGCCTAGAAGGGTCCCAGAGGGCTCTAGAGGGTACCCGTGGGTCCTAGGAGGGTCCTAGAAGGCCCTAAAAGGTTCCCAGGGGGCTCTAGAGGGTCCCTGGGGGTACTAGAAGAGTCCTAGAAGGCCCTAAGTGGGTCCTAGGGGGCTCTAGAGGGCTCCTGGTGGTCCTAGAAGGGTCCTAGAAGGCCCTAAAGGGGTTCCAGGGGGCTCTAGACGGACCCTGGCGGCCCTAGAATTGTCCTAGAAGGCCCTAAACGGGTCCCAGGGGGCTCTAGAGGGTTCCTTGTGGTCCTAGAAGGGTCCTAGAAGGCCCTAAGGGGGTCCCAGCGGGCTCTAGAGGGTTCCTGGGGCTCCTAGAAGGGTTCTAGAAGGCTCAAAGGGTAACCAGGGGGCTCTAGAAGGTCCCTGGGGGCCCTAGAAGGGTACTAGAAGGCACTAAAGAGGACCCAGGGTGCTCTGGAGGGTTCCCCAGGGTCTTACCATGGCCCTAGAAAGCCCTAAGGGGGTCCCAGGGGGCTCTTGAGGGTTCCCTGTGTCCTAGAAGGGTCCTAGAAGGCCCTAAGTGTGTCCCAGGGGGCTCTAGAGGGTCCCTGGGGGCGCTAGAATTGTCCTAGAAGGCCCTAAGGGGGTCCCAGGGGGCTCTAGAGGGTTCCTTCTGGTCCTAGAATGGTCCTAGAAGGCCCTAAGGGGGTCCCAGCAGGCTCTAGAGGGTTCCCCAGGGTCTTAAAATGAACCTAGAATGCCCTAAGTGGGTCCCAGGGGGCTCTAGATGGTTTCTCGTGGTCCTAGAAGAGTCCTAGAAAGCCTTAAGCAAGTCCCAGGGGGCTCTAGAGAGTTCCTCGTGGTCCTAGAAGGGTCCTAGAAGGCCCTAAGTGGGTCCCAGAGGGCTCTAGAGGGTTCCTGGTGACCCTAGAACGGTCCTAGAAGGACCTAAGGAGGTCCCAGGGGGCTCTAGAGATTTCTCGTGGTCCTAGAAGGGTCCTAGTAGGCTCTAAGGAGTCCCAGGGGGCTCTAGAGTGTCCCTGGGGGCACTAGAAGGGTCCTAGAAGGCGCAAAGAGGGTCCCAGAGGGCTATAGAGGGCTCCTGGTGGTCCTAGAAGGGTCTTAGAAAGCCCTAAGGGGGTCCCAGGGGGCTCTAGAGGGTCCCTGGGGGCCCTAGAAGGGTCCTAGAATGCCCTAAGGGGGTCCCAGGTGGCTCTAGAGGGTTCCTCGTGGTCCTAGAAGGGTCCTAGAAGGCCCTAAGTGGGTCCCAGAGGGCTCTAGAGGGTTCCTGGTGATCCTAGAAGGGCCCTAGTAGGCCCTAAAGACTCCCAGGGAGCTCTAGAGGGTCTCTGGGGGCACTAGAAGGGTCCTAGAATGTGCAAAAAGGTGTCCCAGAGGGCTATAGAGGGCTCCTGGTGGTCCTAGAAGGGTCTTAGAAGGCCCTAAGTGGGTCCCAGGGGGCTCTAGAGGGTCCCTGGGGGCCCTAGAAGGGTCCTAGAATGCCCTAAGGGGGTCCCAGGGGGCTCTAGAGGGTTCCTCGTGGTCCTAGAAGGGTCCTCGGAGGCTCTAAGGCATCCCAAGGGGCTCTAGACGGTCTCTGGGGACCCTAGAAGAGTCCTAGAACGCCCTAAAGGGGTCCCAGAGAGCTATAGATGGTTTCTCGTGGTCCTAGAAGGGTCCTAGAAGGCCCTAGAAGGGTCCCAGGGGCTCTAGAGGGTTCCTGGTGATTCTAAAAGGGTCCAAGAAAGGCCTAGAAGGGTCCCAGAGGGCTCTAGAGGGTACCCGTGGGTCCTAGGAGGGTCCTAGAAGGCCCTAAAAGGGTCCCAGGGGGCTCTAGAGGGTCCCTGGGGGTACTAGAAGAGTCCTAGAAGGCCCTAAGTGGGTCCTAGGGGGCTCTAGAGGGCTCCTGGTGGTCCTAGAAGGGTCCTAGAAGGCCCTAAAGGGGTCCCAGGGGGCTCTAGACGGACCCTGGCGGCCCTAGAATTGTCCTAGAAGGCCCTAAAGGGGTCCCAGGGGGCTCTAGAGGGCTCCTTGTGGTCCTAGAAGGGTCCTAGAAGGCCCTAAGGGGGTCCCAGCAGGATCTAGAGGGTTCCTGGGGCTCCTAGAAGGGTTCTAGTAGGCCCTAAGGAGTCCCAGGGGGCTCTAGAGTGTCCCTGGGGGCACTAGAAGGGTCCTAGAAGGCGCAAAGAGGGTCCCAGAGGGCTATAGAGGGCTCCTGGTGGTCCTAGAAGGGTCTTAGGACACCCTAAGGGGGTCCCAGGGGGCTCTAGAGGGTCCCTGGGGGCCCTAGAAGGGTCCTAGAATGCCCTAAGGGGGTCCCAGGGGGCTCTAGAGGGTTCCTCGTGGTCCTAGAAGGGTCCTAGGAGGCCCTAAGTGGGTCCCAGAGGGCTCTAGAGGGTTCCTGGTGATCCTAGAAGGGTCCTAGTAGGCCCTAAAGACTCCCAGGGAGCTCTAGAGGGTCTCTGGGGGCACTAGAAGTGTCCTAGAATGTGCAAAAAGGTGTCCCAGAGGGCTATAGAGGGCTCCTGGTGGTCCTAGAAGGGTCTTAGAAGGCCCTAAGTGGGTCCCAGGGGGCTCTAGAGGGTCCCTGGGGGCCCTAGAAGGGTCCTAGAATGCCCTAAGGGGGTCCCAGGGGGCTCTAGAGGGTTCCTCGTGGTCCTAGAAGGGTCCTCGAAGGCTCTAAGGCATCCCAGGGGGCTCTAGACGGTCTCTGGGGACCCTAGAAGAGTCCTAGAACGCCCTAAAGGGGTCCCAGAGAGCTATAGATGGTTTCTCGTGGTCCTAGAAGGGTCCTAGAAGGCCCTAAAATGGTCCCGGGGGCTCTAGAGGGTTCCTCGTGGTCCTAGAAGGGTCCTAGAAGGCCCTAGAAGGGTCCCAGGGGACTCTGGAGGGTTCCTGGTGATTCTAAAAGGGTCCAAGAAAGGCCTAGAAGGGTCCCAGAGGGCTCTAGAGGGTACCCGTGGGTCCTAGGAGGGTCCTAGAAGGCCCTAAAAGGGTCCCAGGGGGCTCTAGAGGGTCCCTGGGGGTACTAGAAGAGTCCTAGAAGGCCCTAAGTGGGTCCTAGGGGGCTCTAGAGGGCTCCTGGTGGTCCTAGAAGTGTCCTAGAAGGCCCTAAAGGGGTCCCAGGGGGCTCTAGACGGACCCTGGTGGCCCTAGAATTGTCCTAGAAGGCCCTAAAGGGGTCCCAGGGGGCTCTAGAGGGTTCCTTGTGGTCCTAGAAGGGTCCTAGAAGGCCCTAAGGGGGTCCCAGCGGGCTCTAGAGGGCTCCTGGTGGTCCTAGAAGGCCCTAAAGGGCTCCCAGGGGGCTCTAGACGGACCCTGGCGGCCCTAGAATTGTCCTAGAAGGCCCTAAAGGGGTCCCAGGGGGCTCTAGAGGGTTCCTTGTGGTCCTAGAAGGGTCCTAGAAGGCCCTAAGGGGGTCCCAGCGGGCTCTAGAGGGTTCCTGGGGCTCCTAGAAGGGTTCTAGAAGGCTCAAAGGGTAACCAGGGGGCTCTAGAAGGTCCCTGGGGGCCCTAGAAGGGTACTAGAAGGCACTAAAGAGGACCCAGGGTGCTCTGGAGGGTTCCCCAGGGTCTTACCATGGCCCTAGAAAGCCCTAAGGGGGTCCCAGGGGGCTCTTGAGGGTTCCCTGTGTCCTAGAAGGGTCCTAGAAGGCCCTAAGTGTGTCCCAGGGGGCTCTAGAGGGTCCCTGGGGGCGCTAGAATTGTCCTAGAAGGCCCTAAGGGGGTCCCAGAGGGCTCTAGAGGGTTCCTTCTGGTCCTAGAAGAGTCCTACAAGGCTCTAAGTGGTACCACGAGGCTCTAGAGGGTTTTCCAGGGTCTTAAAAGGAACCTAGAATGCCCTAAGTGGGTCCCAGGGGGCTCTAGATGGTTTCTCGTGGTCCTAGAAGAGTCCTAGAAAGCCTTAAGCAAGTCCCAGGGGGCTCTAGAGAGTTCCTCGTGGTCCTAGAAGGGTCCTAGAAGGCCCTAAGTGGGTCCCAGAGGGCTCTAGAGGGTTCCTGGTGACCCTAGAACGGTCCTAGAAGGACCTAAGGAGGTCCCAGGGGGCTCTAGAGGATTTCTCGTGGTCCTAGAAGGGTCCTAGTAGGCTCTAAGGAGTCCCAGGGGGCTCTAGAGTGTCCCTGGGGGCACTAGAAGGGTCCTAGAAGGCGCAAAGAGGGTCCCAGAGGGCTATAGAGGGCTCCTGGTGGTCCTAGAAGGGTCTTAGAAAGCCCTAAGGGGGTCCCAGGGGGCTCTAGAGGGTCCCTGGGGGCCCTAGAAGGGTCCTAGAATGCCCTAAGGGGGTCCCAGGTGGCTCTAGAGGGTTCCTCGTGGTCCTAGAAGGGTCCTAGAAGGCCCTAAGTGGGTCCCAGAGGGCTCTAGAGGGTTCCTGGTGATCCTAGAAGGGCCCTAGTAGGCCCTAAAGACTCCCAGGGAGCTCTAGAGGGTCTCTGGGGGCACTAGAAGTGTCCTAGAATGTGCAAAAAGGTGTCCCAGAGGGCTATAGAGGGCTCCTGGTGGTCCTAGAAGGGTCTTAGAAGGCCCTAAGTGGGTCCCAGGGGGCTCTAGAGGGTCCCTGGGGGCCCTAGAAGGGTCCTAGAATGCCCTAAGGGGGTCCCAGGGGGCTCTAGAGGGTTCCTCGTGGTCCTAGAAGGGTCCTCGAAGGCTCTAAGGCATCCCAGGGGGCTCTAGACGGTCTCTGGGGACCCTAGAAGAGTCCTAGAACGCCCTAAAGGGGTCCCAGAGAGCTATAGATGGTTCCCCAGGGTCTTACAATGATCCTAGAAGGCCCTAGAAGGGTCCCAGGGGCTCTAGAGGGTTCCTGGTGATTCTAAAAGGGTCCAAGAAAGGCCTAGAAGGGTCCCAGAGGGCTCTAGAGGGTACCCGTGGGTCCTAGGAGGGTCCTAGAAGGCCCTAAAAGGGTCCCAGGGGGCTCTAGAGGGTCCCTGGGGGTACTAGAAGAGTCCTAGAAGGCCCTAAGTGGGTCCTAGGGGGCTCTAGAGGGCTCCTGGTGGTCCTAGAAGGGTCCTAGAAGGCCCTAAAGGGGTCCCAGGGGGCTCTAGACGGACCCTGGCGGCCCTCGAATTGTCCTAGAAGGCCCTAAAGGGGTCCCAGGGGGCTCTAGAGGGTTCCTTGTGGTCCTAGAAGGGTCCTAGAAGGCCCTAAGGGGGTCCCAGCGGGCTCTAGAGGGTTCCTGGGGCTCCTAGAAGGGTTCTAGAAGGCTCAAAGGGTAACCAGGGGGCTCTAGAAGGTCCCTGGGGGCCCTAGAAGGGTACTAGAAGGCACTAAAGAGGACCCAGGGTGCTCTGGAGGGTTCCCCAGGGTCTTACCATGGCCCTAGAAAGCCCTAAGGGGGTCCCAGGGGGCTCTAGAGGGCTCCTTGTGGTCCTAGAAGGGTCCTAGAAGGCCCTAAGTGTGTCCCAGGGGGCTCTACAGGGTCCCTGGGGGCGCTAGAATTGTCCTAGAAGGCCCTAAGGGGGTCCCAGGGGGCTCTAGAGGGTTCCTTCTGGTCCTAGAAGGGTCCTACAAGGCTCTAAGTGGTACCACGAGGCTCTAGAGGGTTCCCCAGGGTCTTAAAATGAACCTAGAATGCCCTAAGTGGGTCCCAGGGGGCTCTAGACGGTTTCTCGTGGTCCTAGAAGAGTCCTAGAAGGCCTTAAGCAAGTCTCAGGGGACTCTAGAGAGTTCCTCGTGGTCCTAGAAGGGTCCTAGAAGGCCCTAAGTGGGTCCCAGAGGGCTCTAGAGGGTTCCTGGTGACCCTAGAACGGTCCTAGAAGGACCTAAGGAGGTCCCAGGGGGCTCTAGAGGATTTCTCGTGGTCCTAGAAGGGTCCTAGTAGGCCCTAAAGAGTCCCAGGGGGCTCTAGAGCGTCCCTGGGGCACTAGAAGGGTCCTAGAAGGCGCAAAGAGGGTCCCAGAGGGCTATAGAGGGCTCCTGGTGGTCCTAGAAGGGTCTTAGAAAGCCCTAAGGGGGTCCCAGGGGGCTCTAGAGGGTCCCTGGGGGCCCTAGAAGGGTCCTAGAATGCCCTAAGGGGGTCCCAGGGGGCTCTAGAGGGTTCCTCGTGGTCCTAGAAGGGTCCTAGAAGGCCCTAAGTGGGTCCCAGAGGGCTCTAGAGGGTTCCTGGTGATCCTAGAAGGGTCCTAGTAGGCCCTAAAGACTCCCAGGGAGCTCTAGAGGGTCTCTGGGGGCACTAGAAGGGTCCTAGAATGTGCAAAAAGGTGTCCCAGAGGGCTCTAGAGGGCTCCTGGTGGTCCTAGAAGGGTCTTAGAAGGCCCTAAGTGGGTCCCAGGGGGCTCTAGAGGGTCCCTGGGGGCCCTAGAAGGGTCCTAGAATGCCCTAAGGGGGTCCCAGGGGGCTCTAGAGGGTTCCTCGTGGTCCTAGAAGGGTCCTCGAAGGCTCTAAGGCATCCCAGGGGGCTCTAGACGGTCTCTGGGGACCCTAGAAGAGTCCTAGAACGCCCTAAAGGGGTCCCAGAGAGCTATAGATGGTTTCTCGTGGTCCTAGAAGGGTCCTAGAAGGCCCTAGAAGGGTCCCAGGGGCTCTAGAGGGTTCCTGGTGATCCTAAAAGGGTCCAAGAAAGGCCTAGAAGGGTCCCAGAGGGCTCTAGAGGGTACCCGTGGGTCCTAGGAGGGTCCTAGAAGGCCCTAAAAGGGTCCCAGGGGGCTCTAGAGGGTCCCTGGGGGTACTAGAAGAGTCCTAGAAGGCCCTAAGTGGGTCCTAGGGGGCTCTAGAGGGCTCCTGGTGGTCCTAGAAGGGTCCTAGAAGGCCCTAAAGGGGTCCCAGGGGGCTCTAGACGGACCCTGGCGGCCCTAGAATTGTCCTAGAAGGCCCTAAAGGGGTCCCAGGGGGCTCTAGAGGGTTCCTTGTGGTCCTAGAAGGGTCCTAGAAGGCCCTAAGGGGGTCCCAGCGGGCTCTAGAGGGTTCCTGGGGCTCCTAGAAGGGTTCTAGAAGGCTCAAAGGGTAACCAGGGGGCTCTAGAAGGTCCCTGGGGGCCCTAGAAGGGTACTAGAAGGCACTAAAGAGGACCCAGGGTGCTCTGGAGGGTTCCCCAGGGTCTTACCATGGCCCTAGAAAGCCCTAAGGGGGTCCCAGGGGGCTCTTGAGGGTTCCCTGTGTCCTAGAAGGGTCCTAGAAGGCCCTAAGTGTGTCCCAGGGGGCTCTAGAGGGTCCCTGGGGGCGCTAGAATTGTCCTAGAAGGCCCTAAGGGGGTCCCAGGGGGCTCTAGAGGGTTCCTTCTGGTCCTAGAAGGGTCCTACAAGGCTCTAAGTGGTACCACGAGGCTCTAGAGGGTTCCCCAGGGTCTTAAAATGAACCTAGAATGCCCTAAGTGGGTCCCAGGGGGCTCTAGACGGTTTCTCGTGGTCCTAGAAGAGTCCTAGAAGGCCTTAAGCAAGTCTCAGGGGGCTCTAGAGAGTTCCTCGTGGTCCTAGAAGGGTCCTAGAAGGCCCTAAGTGGGTCCCAGAGGGCTCTAGAGGGTTCCTGGTGACCCTAGAACGGTCCTAGAAGGACCTAAGGAGGTCCCAGGGGGCTCTAGAGGATTTCTCGTGGTCCTAGAAGGGTCCTAGTAGGCCCTAAAGAGTCCCAGGGGGCTCTAGAGCGTCCCTGGGGCACAAGAAGGGTCCTAGAAGGCGCAAAGAGGGTCCCAGAGGGCTATAGAGGGCTCCTGGTGGTCCTAGAAGGGTCTTAGAAAGCCCTAAGGGGGTCCCAGGGGGCTCTAGAGGGTCCCTGGGGGCCCTAGAAGGGTCCTAGAATGCCCTAAGGGGGTCCCAGGGGGCTCTAGAGGGTTCCTCGTGGTCCTAGAAGGGTCCTAGAAGGCCCTAAGTGGGTCCCAGAGGGCTCTAGAGGGTTCCTGGTGATCCTAGAAGGGTCCTAGTAGGCCCTAAAGACTCCCAGGGAGCTCTAGAGGGTCTCTGGGGGCACTAGAAGGGTCCTAGAATGTGCAAAAAGGTGTCCCAGAGGGCTATAGAGGGCTCCTGGTGGTCCTAGAAGGGTCTTAGAAGGCCCTAAGTGGGTCCCAGGGGGCTCTAGAGGGTCCCTGGGGGCCCTAGAAGGGTCCTAGAATGCCCTAAGGGGGTCCCAGGGGGCTCTAGAGGGTTCCTCGTGGTCCTAGAAGGGTCCTCGAAGGCTCTAAGGCATCCCAGGGGGCTCTAGACGGTCTCTGGGGACCCTAGAAGAGTCCTAGAACGCCCTAAAGGGGTCCCAGAGAGCTATAGATGGTTTCTCGTGGTCCTAGAAGGGTCTTAGAAGGCCCTAAAATGGTCCCGGGGGCTCTAGAGGGTTCCTCGTGGTCCTAGAAGGGTCCTAGAAGGCCCTAGAAGGGTCCCAGGGGACTCTGGAGGGTTCCTGGTGATTCTAAAAGGGTCCAAGAAAGGCCTAGAAGGGTCCCAGAGGGCTCTAGAGGGTACCCGTGGGTCCTAGGAGGGTCCTAGAAGGCCCTAAAAGGGTCCCAGGGGGCTCTAGAGGGTCCCTGGGGGTACTAGAAGAGTCCTAGAAGGCCCTAAGAGGGTCCTAGGGGGCTCTAGAGGGCTCCTGGTGGTCCTAGAAGGGTCCTAGAATGCCATAAAGGGGTCCCAGGGGGCTCTAGACGGACCCTGGTGGCCCTAGAATTGTCCTAGAAGGCCCTAAAGGGGTCCCAGGGGGCTCTAGAGGGTCCCTGGGGGTACTAGAAGGGTCCTAGAAGGCCCTAAGGGGGTCCCAGAGGGCTCTAGAGGGCTCCTGGTGGTCCTAGAAGGACCTAAAGGGGTCCCAGGGGGCTCTAGACGGACCCTGGCGGCCCTAGAATTGTCCTAGAAGGCCCTAAAGGGGTCCCAGGGGGCTCTAGAGGGTTCCTTGTGGTCCTAGAAGGGTCCTAGAATGCCCTAAGGGGGTCCCAGCGGGCTCTAGAGGGTTCCTGGGGCTCCTAGAAGGGTTCTAGAAGGCTCAAAGGGTAACCAGGGGGCTCTAGAAGGTCCCTGGGGGCCCTAGAAGGGTACTAGAAGGCACTAAAGAGGACCCAGGGTGCTCTGGAGGGTTCCCCAGGGTCTTACCATGGCCCTAGAAAGCCCTAAGGGGGTCCCAGGGGGCTCTTGAGGGTTCCCTGTGTCCTAGAAGGGTCCTAGAAGGCCCTAAGTGTGTCCCAGGGGGCTCTAGAGGGTCCCTGGGGGCGCTAGAATTGTCCTAGAAGGCCCTAAGGGGGTCCCAGGGGGCTCTAGAGGGTTCCTTCTGGTCCTAGAAGGGTCCTACAAGGCTCTAAGTGGTACCACGAGGCTCTAGAGGGTTCCCCAGGGTCTTAAAATGAACCTAGAATGCCCTAAGTGGGTCCCAGGGGGCTCTAGATGGTTTCTCGTGGTCCTAGAAGAGTCCTAGAAGGCCTTAAGCAAGTCTCAGGGGACTCTAGAGAGTTCCTCGTGGTCCTAGAAGGGTCCTAGAAGGCCCTAAGTGGGTCCCAGAGGGCTCTAGAGGGTTCCTGGTGACCCTAGAACGGTCCTAGAAGGACCTAAGGAGGTCCCAGGGGGCTCTAGAGGATTTCTCGTGGTCCTAGAAGGGTCCTAGTAGGCCCTAAAGAGTCCCAGGGGGCTCTAGAGCGTCCCTGGGGCACTAGAAGGGTCCTAGAAGGCGCAAAGAGGGTCCCAGAGGGCTATAGAGGGCTCCTGGTGGTCCTAGAAGGGTCTTAGAAAGCCCTAAGGGGGTCCCAGGGGGCTCTAGAGGGTCCCTGGGGGCCCTAGAAGGGTCCTAGAATGCCCTAAGGGGGTCCCAGGGGGCTCTAGAGGGTTCCTCGTGGTCCTAGAAGGGTCCTAGAAGGCCCTAAGTGGGTCCCAGAGGGCTCTAGAGGGTTCCTGGTGATCCTAGAAGGGTCCTAGTAGGCCCTAAAGACTCCCAGGGAGCTCTAGAGGGTCTCTGGGGGCACTAGAAGTGTCCTAGAATGTGCAAAAAGGTGTCCCAGAGGGCTCTAGAGGGCTCCTGGTGGTCCTAGAAGGGTCTTAGAAGGCCCTAAGTGGGTCCCAGGGGGCTCTAGAGGGTCCCTGGGGGCCCTAGAAGGGTCCTAGAATGCCCTAAGGGGGTCCCAGGGGGCTCTAGAGGGTTCCTCGTGGTCCTAGAAGGGTCCTCGAAGGCTCTAAGGCATCCCAGGGGGCTCTAGACGGTCTCTGGGGACGCTAGAAGAGTCCTAGAACGCCCTAAAGGGGTCCCAGAGAGCTATAGATGGTTCCCCAGGGTCTTACAATGATCCTAGAAGGCCCTATGTGAGTCCCAAGGGGTTCTAGATGGTTTCTTGTGGTCCTAGAAGGGTCCTTGAAGTTCTTCAGGGGGTCCCAGTGGGCTCTAGAGAGTTCCTCGTGGTCCTAGAAGGGTGCTAGAAGGCCCTAAGGGGGTCCCAGAGGGATCTAGAGGGTTATTGGGGGGTCTAGAAGGGTCCTAGAAGGACCTAAGGGGGTCCCAGAGGGCTCTAGAGGGTTCCTTGTGGTCCTAGAAGGGTCCTAGAAGGCCCTAAGTGGGTCCCAGCGGGCTCTAGAGGGTTCCTGGGGCTCCTAGAAGGGTTCTAGAAGGCTCAAAGTGTAACCAGGGGGCTCTAGAAGGTCCCTGGGGGCACTAGAAGGGTCCTAGAAGGCGCAAAGAGGGTCCCAGAGGGATATAGAGGGCTCCTGGTGGTACTAGAAGGGTCCTAGAATGCCCTAAGGGGGTCCCAGGGGGCTCTAGAGGGTTCCTCGTGGTCCTAGAAGGGTCCTCGAAGGCTCTAAGGCATCCCAGGGGGCTCTAGACGGTCTCTGGGGACCCTAGAAGAGTCCTAGAACGCCCTAAAGGGGTCCCAGAGAGCTATAGATGGTTTCTCGTGGTCCTAGAAGGGTCCTAGAAGGCCCTAGAAGGGTCCCGGGGGCTCTAGAGGGTTCCTCGTGGTCCTAGAAGTGTCCTAGAAAGCACAAGAAGGGCCCCAGGGGACTCTGGAGGGTTCCTGGTGATTCTAAAAGGGTCCAAGAAAGGCCTAGAAGGGTCCCAGAGGGCTCTAGAGGGTACCCGTGGGTCCTAGGAGGGTCCTAGAAGGCCCTAAAAGGGTCCCAGGGGGCTCTAGAGGGTCCCTGGGGGTACTAGAAGAGTCCTAGAAGGCCCTAAGTGGGTCCTAGGGGGCTCTAGAGGGCTCCTTGTGGTCCTAGAAGGGTCCTAGAAGGCCCTAAAGGGGTCCCAGGGGGCTCTAGACGGACCCTGGCGGCCCTAGAATTGTCCTAGAAGGCCCTAAAGGGGTCCCAGGGGGCTCTAGAGGGTTCCTTGTGGTCCTAGAAGGGTCCTAGAAGGCCCTAAGGGGGTCCCAGCGGGCTCTAGAGGGTTCCTGGGGCTCCTAGAAGGGTTCTAGAAGGCTCAAAGGGTAACCAGGGGGCTCTAGAAGGTCCCTGGGGGCCCTAGAAGGGTACTAGAAGGCACTAAAGAGGACCCAGGGTGCTCTGGAGGGTTCCCCAGGGTCTTACCATGGCCCTAGAAAGCCCTAAGAGGGTCCCAGGGGGCTCTTGAGGATTCCCTGTGTCCTAGAAGGGTCCTAGAAGGCCCTAAGGGGGTCCCAGGGGGCTCTAGAGGGTCCCTGGGGGCGCTAGAATTGTCCTAGAAGGCCCTAAGGGGGTCCCAGGGGGCTCTAGAGGGTTCCTTCTGGTCCTAGAAGGGTCCTACAAGGCTCTAAGTGGTACCACGAGGCTCTAGAGGGTTCCCCAGGGTCTTAAAATGAACCTAGAATGCCCTAAGTGGGTCCCAGGGGGCTCTAGATGGTTTCTCGTGGTCCTAGAAGAGTCCTAGAAGGCCTTAAGCAAGTCTCAGGGGACTCTAGAGAGTTCCTCGTGGTCCTAGAAGGGTCCTAGAAGGCCCTAAGTGGGTCCCAGAGGGCTCTAGAGGGTTCCTGGTGACCCTAGAACGGTCCTAGAAGGACCTAAGGAGGTCCCAGGGGGCTCTAGAGGATTTCTCGTGGTCCTAGAAGGGTCCTAGTAGGCCCTAAAGAGTCCCAGGGGGCTCTAGAGCGTCCCTGGGGCACTAGAAGGGTCCTAGAAGGCGCAAAGAGGGTCCCAGAGGGCTATAGAGGGCTCCTGGTGGTCCTAGAAGGGTCTTAGAAAGCCCTAAGGGGGTCCCAGGGGGCTCTAGAGGGTCCCTGGGGGCCCTAGAAGGGTCCTAGAATGCCCTAAGGGGGTCCCAGGGGGCTCTAGAGGGTTCCTCGTGGTCCTAGAAGGGTCCTAGAAGGCCCTAAGTGGGTCCCAGAGGGCTCTAGAGGGTTCCTGGTGATCCTAGAAGGGTCCTAGTAGGCCCTAAAGACTCCCAGGGAGCTCTAGAGGGTCTCTGGGGGCACTAGAAGGGTCCTAGAATGTGCAAAAAGGTGTCCCAGAGGGCTCTAGAGGGCTCCTGGTGGTCCTAGAAGGGTCTTAGAAGGCCCTAAGTGGGTCCCAGGGGGCTCTAGAGGGTCCCTGGGGGCCCTAGAAGGGTCCTAGAATGCCCTAAGGGGGTCCCAGGGGGCTCTAGAGGGTTCCTCGTGGTCCTAGAAGGGTCCTCGAAGGTTCTAAGGCATCCCAGGGGGCTCTAGACGGTCTCTGGGGACCCTAGAAGAGTCCTAGAACGCCCTAAAGGGGTCCCAGAGAGCTATAGATGGTTTCTCGTGGTCCTAGAAGGGTCCTAGAAGGCCCTAAAATGGTCCCGGGGGCTCTAGAGGGTTCCTCGTGGTCCTAGAAGTGTCCTAGAAAGCCCTAGAAGGGTCCCAGGGGACTCTGGAGGGTTCCTGGTGATTCTAAAAGGGTCCAAGAAAGGCCTAGAAGGGTCCCAGAGGGCTCTAGAGGGTACCCGTGGGTCCTAGGAGGGTCCTAGAAGGCCCTAAAAGGGTCCCAGGGGGCTCTAGAGGGTCCCTGGGGGTACTAGAAGAGTCCTAGAAGGCCCTAAGTGGGTCCTAGGGGGCTCTAGAGGGCTCCTGGTGGTCCTAGAAGGGTCCTAGAAGGCCCTAAAGGGGTCCCAGGGGGCTCTAGACGGACCCTGGCGGCCCTAGAATTGTCCTAGAAGGCCCTAAGTGGGTCCCAGGGGGCTCTAGAGGGTTCCTTGTGGTCCTAGAAGGGTCCTAGAAGGCCCTAAGGGGGTCCCAGCGGGCTCTAGAGGGCTCCTGGTGGTCCTAGAAGGCCCTAAAGGGGTCCCAGGGGGCTCTAGACGGACCCTGGCGGCCCTAGAATTGTCCTAGAAGGCCCTAAAGGGGTCCCAGGGGGCTCTAGAGGGTTCCTTGTGGTCCTAGAAGGGTCCTAGAAAGCCCTAAGGGGGTCCCAGCGGGCTCTAGAGGGTTCCTGGGGCTCCTAGAAGGGTTCTAGAATGCTCAAAGGGTAACCAGGGGGCTCTAGAAGGTCCCTGGGGGCCCTAGAAGGGTACTAGAAGGCACTAAAGAGGACCCAGGGTGCTCTGGAGGGTTCCCCAGGGTCTTACCATGGCCCTAGAAAGCCCTAAGGGGGTCCCAGGGGGCTCTTGAGGGTTCCCTGTGTCCTAGAAGGGTCCTAGAAGGCCCTAAGTGTGTCCCAGGGGGCTCTAGAGGGTCCCTGGGGGCGCTAGAATTGTCCTAGAAGGCCCTAAGGGGGTCCCAGGGGGCTCTAGAGGGTTCCTTCTGGTCCTAGAAGAGTCCTACAAGGCTCTAAGTGGTACCACGAGGCTCTAGAGGGTTCCCCAGGGTCTTAAAATGAACCTAGAATGCCCTAAGTGGGTCCCAGGGGGCTCTAGATGGTTTCTCGTGGTCCTAGAAGAGTCTTAGAAGGCCTTAAGCAAGTCCCAGGGGGCTCTAGAGAGTTCCTCGTGGTCCTAGAAGGGTCCTAGAAGGCCCTAAGTGGGTCCCAGAGGGCTCTAGAGGGTTCCTGGTGACCCTAGAACGGTCCTAGAAGGATCTAAGGAGGTCCCAGGGGGCTCTAGAGGGTTTCTCGTGGTCCTAGAAGGGTCCTAGTAGGCTCTAAGGAGTCCCAGGGGGCTCTAGAGTGTCCCTGGGGGCACTAGAAGGGTCCTAGAAGGCGCAAAGAGGGTCCCAGAGGGCTATAGAGGGCTCCTGGTGGTCCTAGAAGGGTCTTAGAAAGCCCTAAGGGGGTCCCAGGGGGCTCTAGAGGGTCCCTGGGGGCCCTAGAAGGGTCCTAGAATGCCCTAAGGGGGTCCCAGGGGGCTCTAGAGGGTTCCTCGTGGTCCTAGAAGGGTCCTAGAAGGCCCTAAGTGGGTCCCAGAGGGCTCTAGAGGGTTCCTGGTGATCCTAGAAGGGTCCTAGTAGGCCCTAAAGACTCCCAGGGAGCTCTAGAGGGTCTCTGGGGGCACTAGAAGGGTCCTAGAATGTGCAAAAAGGTGTCCCAGAGGGCTATAGAGGGCTCCTGGTGGTCCTAGAAGGGTCTTAGAAGGCCCTAAGTGGGTCCCAGGGGGCTCTAGAGGGTCCCTGGGGGCCCTAGAAGGGTCCTAGAATGCCCTAAGGGGGTCCCAGGGGGCTCTAGAGGGTTCCTCGTGGTCCTAGAAGGGTCCTCGAAGGCTCTAAGGCATCCCAGGGGGCTCTAGACGGTCTCTGGGGACACTAGAAGAGTCCTAGAACGCCCTAAAGGGGTCCCAGAGAGCTATAGATGGTTTCTCGTGGTCCTAGAAGGGTCCTAGAAGGCCCTAGAAGGGTCCCGGGGGCTCTAGAGGGTTCCTGGTGATTCTAAAAGGGTCCAAGAAAGGCCTAGAAGGGTCCCAGAGGGCTCTAGAGGGTACCCGTGGGTCCTAGGAGGGCCCTAGAAGGCCCTAAAAGGGTCCCAGGGGGCTCTAGAGGGTCCCTGGGGGTACTAGAAGGGTCCTAGAATGCCCTAAGGGGGTCCCAGGCGGCTCTAGAGGGTTCCTCGTGGTCCTAGAAGGGTCCTAGAAGGCCCTAAGTGGGTCCCAGAGGGCTCTAGAGGGTTCCTGGTGATCCTAGAATGGTCCTAGTACGCCCTAAAGACTCCCAGGGAGCTCTAGAGGGTCTCTGGGGGCACTAGA
Source organism: Phaenicophaeus curvirostris (assembly GCF_032191515.1). Lineage (NCBI taxonomy): Eukaryota > Metazoa > Chordata > Aves > Cuculiformes > Cuculidae > Phaenicophaeus > Phaenicophaeus curvirostris. The sequence goes on from NW_027206703.1 coordinate 719,407, forward strand.
AGTGTCCTAGAATGTGCAAAAAGGTGTCCCAGAGGGCTCTAGAGGGCTCCTGGTGGTCCTAGAAGGGTCTTAGAAGGCCCTAAGTGGGTCCCAGGGTCTCTAGAGGGTCCCTGGGGGCCCTAGAAGGGTCCTAAAATGCCCTAAGGGGGTCCCAGGGGGCTCTAGAGGGTTCCTCGTGGTCCTAGAAGGGTCCTCGAAGGCTCTAAGGCATCCCAGGGGGCTCTAGACGGTCTCTGGGGACCCTAGAAGAGTCCTAGAACGCCCTAAAGGGGTCCCAGAGAGCTATAGATGGTTTCTCGTGGTCCTAGAAGGGTCCTAGAAGGCCCTAGAAGGGTCCCGGGGGCTCTAGAGGGTTCCTGGTGATTCTAAAAGGGTCCAAGAAAGGCCTAGAAGGGTCCCAGAGGGCTCTAGAGGGTACCCGTGGGTCCTAGGAGGGTCCTAGAAGGCCCTAAAAGGGTCCCAGGGGGCTCTAGAGGGTCCCTGGGGGTACTAGAAGAGTCCTAGAAGGCCCTAAGTGGGTCCTAGGGGGCTCTAGAGGGCTCCTGGTGGTCCTAGAAGTGTCCTAGAAGGCCCTAAAGGGGTCCCAGGGGGCTCTAGACGGACCCTGGCGGCCCTAGAATTGTCCTAGAAGGCCCTAAGGGGGTCCCAGCGGGCTCTAGAGGGTTCCTGGGGCTCCTAGAAGGGTTCTAGAAGGCTCAAAAGGTAACCAGGGGGCTCTAGAAGGTCCCTGGGGGCCCTAGAAGGGTACTAGAAGGCACTAAAGAGGACCCAGGGTGCTCTGGAGGGTTCCCCAGGGTCTTACCATGGCCCTAGAAAGCCCTAAGGGGGTCCCAGGGGGCTCTTGAGGGTTCCCTGTGTCCTAGAAGGGTCCTAGAAGGCCCTAAGTGTGTCCCAGGGGGCTCTAGAGGGTCCCTGGGGGCGCTAGAATTGTCCTAGAAGGCCCTAAGGGGGTCCCAGAGGGCTCTAGAGGGTTCCTTCTGGTCCTAGAAGGGTCCTACAAGGCTCTAAGTGGTACCACGAGGCTCTAGAGGGTTCCCCAGGGTCTTAAAATGAACCTAGAATGCCCTAAGTGGGTCCCAGGGGGCCCTAGATGGTTTCTCGTGGTCCTAGAAGAGTCCTAGAAGGCCTTAAGCAAGTCTCAGGGGGCTCTAGAGAGTTCCTCGTGGTCCTAGAAGGGTCCTAGAAGGCCCTAAGTGGGTCCCAGAGGGCTCTAGAGGGTTCCTGGTGACCCTAGAACGGTCCTCGAAGGACCTAAGAAGGTCCCAGGGGGCTCTAGAGGGTTTCTCGTGGTCCTAGAAGGGTCCTAGTAGGCTCTAAGGAGTCCCAGGGGGCTCAAGAGTGTCCCTGGGGGCACTAGAAGGGTCCTAGAATGCGCAAAGAGGGTCCCAGAGGGCTATAGAGGGCTCCTGGTGGTCCTAGAAGGGTCTTAGAAAGCCCTCAGGGGGTCCCAGGGGGCTCTAGAGGGTACCCGTGGGTCCTAGGAGGGTCCTAGAAGGCCCTAAAATGGTCCCGGGGGCACTAGAGGGTTCCTCGTGGTCCTAGAAGGGTCCTAGAAAGCCCTAGAAGGGTCCCAGGGGACTCTGGAGGGTTCCTGGTGATTCTAAAAGGGTCCAAGAAAGGCCTAGAAGGGTCCAAGAGGGCTCTAGAGGGTACCCGTGGGTCCTAGGAGGGTCCTAGAAGGCCCTAAAAGGGTCCCAGCGGGCTCTAGAGGGTCCCTGGGGGTACTAGAAGAGTCCTAGAAGGCCCTAAGTGGGTCCTAGGGGGCTCTAGAGGGCTCCTGGTGGTCCTAGAAGGGTCCTAGAAGGCCCTAAAGGGGTCCCAGGGGGCTCTAGACGGACCCTGGCGGCCCTAGAATTGTCCTAGAAGGCCCTAAGGGGGTCCCAGCGGGCTCTAGATGGTCCCTGGGGGTACTAGAAGAGTCCTAGAAGGCCCTAAGTGGGTCCCAGCGGGCTCTAGAGGGCTCCTGGTAGTCCTAGAATTGTCCTAGAAGTCCCTAAAGGGGTCCCAGGGGGCTCTAGAGGGACCCTGGCGGCCCTAGAATTGTCCTAGAAGGCCCTAAAGGGGTCCCAGTGGGCTCTAGAGGGTTCCTTGTGGTCCTAGAAGGGTCCTCGAAGGCTCTAAGTCATCCCAGGTGGCTCTAGACGGTCTCTGGGGACCCTAGAAGAGTCCTAGAACGCCCTAAAGGGGTCCCAGAGAGCTATAGATGGTTTCTCGTGGTCCTAGAAGGGTCCTCGAAGGCCCTAAAATGGTCCCAGGGGGCTCTAGAGGGTTCCTCGTGGTCCTAGAAGGGTCCTAGAAAGCCCTAGAAGGGTCCCAGGGGACTCTGGAGGGTTCCTGGTGATTCAAAATGGGTCCAAGAAAGCCCTAGAAGGGTCCCAGAGGGCTCTAGAGGGTACCCGTGGGTCCTAGGAGGGTCCTAGAAGGCCCTAAAAGGGTCCCAGGGGGCTCTAGAGGGTCCGTGGGGGTACTAGAAGAGTCCTAGAAGGCCCTAAGTGGGTCCTAGGGGGCTCTAGAGGGCTCCTGGTGGCCCTAGAAGGGTCCTAGAAGGCCCTAAAGGGGTCCCAGGGGGCTCTATGTGTTTCCTGGGGCTCATAGAATGGACCTAGAAGACTCTAAGCGGTCCCAGGGGGCTCTAGAGGGTCTCTTGTGGACCAAGAAGTGTCCAAGAAGGCCCTTAAGTGGTCCCACATGTCTCTAGATGGTTACTCGTGGCCCTAGAAGACCCCTAGAAGGCCCTTAAGTCATCCCACGGGTCTCTAGATGGTTACTCGTGGTCCTAGAAGACCCCTAGATGGCCCTAAGTGGGTCCCAGGGGGCTCTAGAGGGATCCTCGTGGTCCTAGAAGGGTCCTAGAAGGCTGTATAGAGGACCCAGGGTGCTCTAGAGGGTTCCCCGGGGTCTTACCATGGTCCTAGAAGGCCCTAAGCGGGACCCAGGGGGCTCTAGAGGGTCTCTGGTGTCCCTAGAAGCGTCCTAGAAGGCACTAAGTGGGTCCCAGGGAGCTCTAGAGGGTTTCTCGTGGTCCTAGAGGGGTCCCAGGGGGCTCTAGAGGGTTCCTGGGAACTCGAAAAGTGTCCAAGAAAGCCCTAGAAGGGTCCCAGGGTGCTCTAGAGGGTTCCTGGTGATTCTAAAAGGGTCCTAGAAAGCCCTAGAAGGGTCCCAGAGGGCTCTAGAGGGTTCCCTGGGGGCTTACAATGATCCTAGAAGGCCCTACGGGAGTCCCAGGTGGCTCTAGAGGGTTTCTCGTGGTCCTAGAAGGGTCCTAGAAGGCCCTAAGTGGGTCCCAGTGGGTTCTAGAGGGTCCCTGGGGGGCCCTAGAAGGGTCCAAGAAGGCCCTAAAGAGGTCCCAGGGGGCTCTAGATGGCTCCTCGTGGTCCTAGAAGGGTCTTAGAAGGCCGTAAAGGGGTCCCAGGGGGCTCTAGATATCTTTAGATTGGATCTGGGGGGCTCTAGAAGGGTCTGGGGGCTTTTAGAAGGGATGTAAGAAGCTCTAGAAGGGTTCAGGGTCTTTTTGAAGCTCTCTGGGGGGCTCTAGAAGGGTCTGGGTTCTTTTAGAATGGGCGTGAGAAGCTCTTGAAGGGTCCAGGTGCCTTTAGAATGTCTCTGGGGGGCTCTAGATGGGTCTGGGGGCTTTTAAAAGGGTCATGAGAAGCTCTAGAAGGGTCCTGGGGTCTTTATAATGTCTCTGGGGGGCTCTAGAAGGGTCTGGGGGCTTTTAGAAGGGACGTGAGAAGCTCTAGAAGGGTCCAGGGGCCTTTAGAAGGTCTCTGGGGGGTCCAGAGGGGTCTGGGGGCCTTTAGAATTGTCCAGATGGGCTCTAGAAGGGTCTTGGCACTTTTAGAAGGGACCCAGGGGGCTCTAGAAGGGTCCAGGGGCTTTTAGTAGGGACGTGAGAAGCTCTAGAAGTTAGGGGTTAGTGTTAGGGTTAGGGTCATTAGGGTTAGGGTTAGGATTTGGGTTAGGGTTAGGGGATATGGATAGGGGTATAGGGTTAGGGTTAGGGTTAGGGTCATTAGGGTTAGGGTTAGGGGTTAGAGTTAGGGGTTAGGGTTAGGGGTTAGGGGTTATGGTTAGGGTTAGGGTTTAGGGTTAGGGTTTAGGGTTAGGGTTAGGGTTGGGTTAGGGTTAGTGTTAGGGTTAGTGTTAGGGTCATTAGGGTTAGGGTTAGGGGTTAGGGGTTAGAGTTAGGGGTTAGGGTTAGGGTTTGTGTTTAGGGTTAGGATTAGGGTTAGGATTAGGGTCATTAGGGTTAGGGGTTAGGGGTTAGGGGTTAGGTTTAGGGTTAGGGTTAGGGGTTAGGTTTAGGGTTAGGGTCATTAGGGTTAGGGTTAAGGGTTAGGGTTAGGGTTAGGTTAGGGTTAGATTAGGGTTAAGTTTAGGGTTACGGTCATAAGGGTTAGGGTTATGGTTAGGGGTATAGGGTTAGGGTTAGGGTCATTAGGGTTAGTGTTAGGGGTTAGGGTTAGGGGTTAGGGTTAGGGTTAGGGTTGGGTTAGGGTTAGTGTTAGGGTCATTAGGGTTAGGGTTTAGGGGTTAGGTTTAGGGTTAGGGTCATTAGGGTTAGGGTTAGGGTCACTAGGTTTAGGGTTAGGTTTAGGGTTAGGTTTAGGGTTAGGGGTAAGGGTTAGGGGTAAGGGTTAGGGATTAGGCTTAGGGTTAGGGGTTAGGGTTAGGCTTAGGGGTTAGGGTTAGGGTTAGATTAGGGTTAAGGTTAGGGTTAGGGTCATAAGGGTTAGGGTTATGGTTAGGGTTATGTTTATGGTTAGGGGTTAGGGTGAGGGTTAGAGTTTAGGGTCATTAGGGTTAGGGTTAGGGGTTAGGGTTTATGGTTAGGGTTAGGGTCAGGGTTGGGTTAGGGTTAGGGTTAGGGTTAGGGTGAGGGTTAGGGTTAGGGTGAGGGTTAGGGTTAGGGTTAGGGTTTCATGTTATGTGCTTAGGGTTACGGGGTTAGGGTTAGGGTGTAAGGGATTAGGGTTAGGGTTAGGGTGTTAGGGATTAGGGTTAGGGGGATAGGGATTAGGGTTATGGTTATCCGGTTAGGGTCAGGGTTGGGGATAGGGGGTTAGGGTTAAGTGTTAGGGTTAGGGGATTAGTCCTTCTAGAGCCCCTCTAGACAAATCTAAAGGCCTCTAGACCCTTCTAGAGGCCCCCAGAGTCCTTCTAAAGGCCCCCAGATGTCTCTAAAGACCGCCAGAGCCCTTCTAAAGGCCCCCAGACCCTCCTAGAGCTCCACTGGACCCTTCTAAAAGCCCCCAGACCCTTCTAGAGCACCTGACGTCCATTCTAAAAGACCCCAGACCATTCTAGCACCCACCGGGGCCCTTCTAAAAGTGCCAAGACCATTCTAGAGCCCTTCTGGACCATTCTAGAGGCCCCCAGACCATTCCAGACTCCCCAGAGCCCTTCTAAAGGCCCCTGGACCCTTCCAGAGCTTCTCACGTCCCTTCTAAAAGCCCCCAGACCCTTTGAGTGCCCCCCAGAGACCTTCTAAAGGCCCCTGGACCCTTCCAGAGCTTCTCACGTCCCTTCTAAAAGACCCCAGACCCTTCGAGAGCCCCCCAGAGACCTTCTAAAAGCGACCAGGCCATTCTAGAGCCCATCTGGACCATTCTAACAGCCTCCAGACTCCTCTAGAGCCCCCAGAACTATTTTAAAGGTCCTTGGACCCTTCTAGAGCTTCTCACGTCCCTTCTAAAAGAACCCAGACCTTTCTAGAGCCCCCCAGAGACCTTCTAAAGGCGCCCAAACCCTTCTACAGCCACTCACATCCCTTCTAAATGCCCACAGACCCTTCTAGAGCCCCCCAGAGACCTTCTAAAGGACCCTGGACCCTTCTAGAGCTTCTCACGTCGCTTCTAAAAGACCCCAGACCCTTCTAGACCCCCCACAGACGTTCTAAAGGCATCTAGACCCTTCTAAATCCTCCCAGACCCATTCTAATGGACCCTAGACCCTTCTAGAGGGCCCCAGAGTCCTTCTAAAAGACCCCAGATCCCACTAGAGCCCCCCAGAGACGTTCTAAAGGCCCCTGGACCCTTCTAGAGTTTCTCACGTCCTTTCTAAAGGCCCCCAGACCCTTCTAGAGCCCCCCAGAGACGTTCTAAAGGCCCCTGGACCCTTCTAGAGCTTCTCACATCCCTTCTAGAAGCCTCCAGACCCTTCTAGAGCCGCCAGAGACCTTCTAAAGGACCCTGGACCCTTCTAGAGCATCTCACGTCCCTTCTAGAGGACCCCAGACCCTTCTAGAGGCCCTCAGCGACATTCTAAAGGCCCCTGGAACCATCTAGATCTTCTCACGTCCATTTTAAAAGACCCCAGACCCTTCTAGAGCACCCCAGACCCATTCTAAAGGACCCTAGACCCTTCTAGAGCCCATCTGGACAATTCTAAAAGCCCCCAGACCCTTCTAGAGCCCCCCAGGGAGATTCAAAAAGACCCTGAACCCTTCTAGAGCTTCTCACATCCATTCTAAAAGCGCCCAGACCCTTCTAGAGCCCCCCAGATCCATACTAAAGACCTCTAGAGCACCCTGGGACCCCTTTATGGCCTTCTAAGACCCTTCTAGGACCACGAGGAACCCTCTAGAGCCCTCTGAGAACCACTTAGGGCCTTCTAGAATCCTTCTAGGACCACCAGGAACCCTCTAGAGCCCCCTGGGACGCACTTACGGCCTTCTAGGACGCTTCTAGGACCTCGAGAAACAATCTAGAGCCCCCTGGGACCCCTTTAGGGCCTTCTAGGACCCTTCTAGGACCACGAGAAACCATCTAGAGCCCCATGGGACCCACTTAGAGCCTTCTAGGATCATTGTAAGACCCCTGGGAACCTTCTAGAGACCCCTGGGACCCCTTTAGTGCCTTCTAGGACCCTTCTAGGACCACCAGGAACCCTCTAGAGCCCCCTGGGACCACTTTAGGGCCTTCTAGGACCCTTTTAGAACCACGAGGAACCCTCTAGAGCCCCCTGGGACCCATTTAGGGCCTTCTAAGACCCTTTTAGGACCACGAGGAACCATCTAGACCCCCTTGGGACCCCTTTAGGGCCTTCTAGGACCCTTCTAGGACCCACGGGAACCCTCTAGAGCCCTCTGGGACCATTCTAGGTCTTTCTAGGACCCTTCTAGTGTCACCAGGAACCCTCTAGAGCCTTCTGGGACCCTTCTAGAGCTTTATAGGAGACTTCTAGAGTCACCAGGAGCCCTCTAGAGCCCCCTGGGACCCACTTAGGGCCTCCTAGGACAATTCTAGGACATGAGGAACCCCCTAGAGCACCCTGAAACCAACTTAGGGCCTTCTAGGACACTTCTAGTGTCCCAGGGACCCTCTAGAGCCCCCTGGGACCCCATAGAGCCTTCTAGAACCCTTCTAAGACCACGAGAAACTCTCTAGAGGCACCTGGAACCTCCTTAGGGCCTTCTAGGACATTTCTAGGGCCCCCAGGGACCTTCTAGAGCCCTCTGGGACCCACTTAGGGCCTTCTCGGATGCTTCTAAGACCACAAAGAACCCTCTAGAGCCACCTGGGACCCCCTTAGAGCCTTCTAGGTACATTCTAGCACCACGAGGAACCCTCTAGAGCTCCCTAGGACCCCCTTAGAGCCTTCTATGACCCTTCTAGGACAACGAGAAACCATCTAGAGCCACCTGGGACCTCCTTAGGGCCTTCTGGGTTATTCTAGGAACACATGGAACCCTCTAGAGCCTCCTGGGACAACTTAGGGCCATGTAGGACCATTGTAAGATGCCAGGGAACCCTCTAGAGCCCCTTGGGACCGATTTAGTGCCTTCTAGGACCCTTCTAGTGCCCCCAGGGACCTTCTAGAGCACACTGGGACCCCCTTAGAGCCTTCTAGGACCCTTCTAGGAGCCCCAGGAACCCTCTAGAGCCCCCTGGGAACCCCTTGGGGCATTCTAGGACCATTCTAGGACCACGAGGAACCCTCTAGAGCCCCATGGGACCCATTAAAGGCCTTCTAGAACACTTCTAGAACTACAAGGAACCATCTAGAACCCCCTGGGAAATTTCTAGGATTTTCTAAGACCCTTGTAGAGGCACCAGGAACCCTCTAGAGTCCCCTGGGACCCCCTTAGGGCCTTCTAGGACCCTTCTAGGACCACGAGAAACCCTCTAGAGACACCTGGGACCCCCGTAGGGCCTTCTAGGATCATTGTAAGTCCCTGGGAAACCCTCTAGAGACCCCTGGGACCTCCTTAGGGCCTTCTAGGACCCTTCTAGGACCCCCAGGGACCCTCTAGAGCCCACTGGGACCCCTTAGAGCCTTCTAGGACCCTTCTAAGACCACGAGGAACCCTGTAGAGCAACCTTGGACCCATTTAGTGCCTTCTAGAGCTCTTCTAGGACCACAAAGAATCCTCTGGAGTCCTCTGGGCACACTTAGGGCCTTCTAAGACCCTTCTAGGGCCACAAGGAACCCTCTAGAGCCCCCTGGGACCCCTTTAGGGACTTCTAGGACCCTTCTAGGACCATGAGAAACAATCTACAGCCCCCTGGGACCAGTTTAGGGCCTTCTAGGACCCTTCTAGGACCACGAGAAACCCTCTAGAGCCCCCTGGGACCCACTTAGGGCCTTCTAGGACCATGGTAAGACCCCGGGGAACACTCTAAAGCCCCCTGGAACCACTTTAGGGCCTTCTAGGGCCCTTCTAGGACCATGAGAAACAACCTAGAGCCCCCTAGTACCCCCTTAGGGCCTTCTAGGACCATTGTAAGTCACCGACGAACACTCTAGAGCCCCCTGGGTCCCCTTTAGGGCCTTCTAGGACCCTTCTAGGGCCCCCAGGGACCCTCTAGAGCCCCCTGGGACCGCATGGATCCTTATAGGACTCTTCTAGGAGTACCAGGAACCCTCTAGAACCCCCTGGGACCATTTTAGGGCCTTCTAGGACCCTTCAAGGACCACAGGGAACCCTCTAGAGCCCCATTGGACCCTTCTAGGGCTTTCTAGGACACTTCTAGAGTAACCAGGAACCCTCTAGAACTCCCTCGGACCACTTTAGGACCGTCTAGGACCCTTCAAGGACCACGAGAAACCCTCTAGAGCCCCCTGGGACCCACTTAGACCCTTCTAGGTGCCTTCTAGGACCACGAGAAACCATGTAGAACCCCCTGGGACCCCCCTAGTGTCTTCTAGGACCATTCTAGGACCACGAGAAACCCTCTAGAGACCCCTGGGACCCCCTTAGGGCCTTATAGGACCCTTTTAGAGACACGAGGAACCCTCTAGAGCCCCCTGGGACCCATTTAGGGCCTTCTAAGACCCTTTTAAGACCACGAGGAACCATCTAGAGCCCCCTGGGACCCCTTTAGGGCCTTCTAGGACGCTTCTAGGACCCAAGGGAACCCTCTAGAGCCCTCTGGGACTATTCTAGGTCTTTCTAGGACCCGTCTAGTGTCACCATGTACCCTCTAGAGCCCCCTGGGACCCTTCTAGAGCTTTATAGGAGACTTCTAGAGTCACCAGGAGCCCTCTAGAGCCCCCAGGGACCCACTTAGGGCCTCCTAGGACACTTCTAGGACAACGAGGAACCCCCTAGAGCACCCTGAGACCCACTTAGGGCCTTCTAGGACACTTCTAGTGTCCCAGGGACCCTCTAGAGCCCCCTGGGACCACATAGGGCCTTCTAGAACCCTTCTAAGACCACGAGGAACTCTCTAGAGGCACCTGGGACCTTCTTAGGACCTTCTAGGACCTTTCTAGGGCCCCCAGGGACCTTCTAGAGCCCCCTGGAACCCCCTTAGGGCCTTCTCAGATGCTTCTAAGACCTCGAAGAACCCTCTAGAGCTCTTTGGGACCCCCTTAGAGCCTTCTAGGTACATTCTAGCACCATGAGGAACCCTCTAGAGCTCCCTAGGACCCCCTTAGTGCTTTCTATGACCCTTCTAGGACCACGAGAAACCATCTAGAGCCACCTGGGACCTCCTTAGGGCCTTCTGGGTTATTCTAGGAACACATGAAACCCTCTAGAGCCCCCTGGGACCCACTTAGGGCCTCCTAGGACCCTTCTAGGACAACGAGGAAACCCCTAGAGCCACCTGAGACCCACTTAAGGCCTTCTAGGACCCTTCTAGTGCCCCAAGGACCCTCTAGAGCCCCCTGGGACCCCTTAGGGCCTTCTCGGACGCATCTAAGACCACGAGGAACCCTCTAGAGCAACCTTGGACCTATTTAGTGCCTTCTAGAGCTCTTCTAGGACCACGAAGAATCCTCTGGAGTCCTCTGGGCACACTTAGGGCCTTCTAGAACCCTTCTAGGACCCACCAGAACCCTCTAGAGCCCCGTGGGACCCTTCTAGGGCTTTCTGGGACTCTTCTAGGGTCTCCAGGAACCCTCTAGAGCCCCCTGGGACCTTTCTAGGGCTTACTGGGACCCTTCTAGAGTCACCAGGAACCCTCTAGAGCCTCCTGGGACCCGCTTAGGGCTTTCTAGGACCCTCCTAGGGCCACGAGGAACCATCTAGAGCCCCCTGAGACCCCCTTAGAACCTTATAGGAACCTTCTACGACCACGAGGATACCTCTAGAGCGCTCTGGGACCCCCTTAGGACCTTCTAGGAACCTTCTAGGACCACCAGGAACCCTCTAGAGCCCCCTGGGACCCCCTTACGACCTTCTAGGAACCTTCTAGAACCCACAGGTACCCGCTAGATCCACCTGGGACCCACTTAGGGCTTTCAAGGACCCTTCTAGAGTCACCAGGAAGCCTCTGGAGCCCCCTGGGACCTCCTTAGGTCCTTGTAGGACTCTTCTAAGACTTCTGGAAACCCTCTGGAGCACCCTGGGACGCTGTTAGGGCCTTCTAAGACCCTTCTATGACTTTCTAGAGCCCCTCAGGACCCTTCTGAATGGCCCCAGACCCTTCTAGAGCCCCTCAGAACCCTTCTAGAGCCAGTCAGGACCTTTATGAAGGTTCCAAGATCCTTCTAGAACCCCCCCAGGACCAATCTGAAGGCCCTAGACCGTTTGAGATCCAAGTTGGACCCTTCTAGAGCCCCTCAGGACCCTTCTGAAGGGCTCCAGACCCTTCTAGAGCCCACCTGGGGCCCTTCTGAAGGCCCCCAGACCCTTCTAGAGCCCACCCACGGCCCTTCTGACGGCCCCCAGACCCTTCTAGAGCCGCTCAGGACCCTTCTGAAGGTCTCCAGACCCTTCTAGTTCCCCTGGGCCATTCTGAAGGCCCCCAGACGGTTCTAGAGCCACTCAGGGCCCTTCTGATGGCTTCCAGACCATTCTAGATCCCCCCAGGGCCATTCTGAAGGACCCCAGACCCTTCTAGAGCCCATCCAGACCCTTCTGAATGCCCCCAGACCATTCTAGAGCCGCTCAGGACCCTTTGGAAGGCCTCCAGACCCTTCTAGATCCCCCCAGAGCCCTTCTGAAGGCCCCCAGACCCTTCTAGAGCCACTCAGGACCCTTCTGAAGGCCTCCAGACCCTTCTAGATCCCCCCAGGGCCATTCTGAAGGCCCCCAGACCTTTCTAGAGCCCATCCAGACCCTTCTGAAGGCCTCCAGACCCTTCTATAGGGGTCCCAAAGAGCTCTAGAGGGTTCCTCAAGGTCCTAGAAGGGTTTTAGAAGGCCCTAAGGTGGTTCCAGGGGGCTCTAGAGGGATCCTGGTGGTCCTAGAAGGGTCCTAGAAGGTCCTAAGGGGGTCCCAGAGGGCTCTACAGGGATCCCCATGGTCTTACAATGGTCCTAGAAGGTCCTAAATTGTCCCAGGGGGTCTACATGGTTCCTAGTGGTCCTAGAAGGGACCTAGAAGGCCCTAAAATGGTCCCAGGGGGCTCTAGAGGGTTCCTGGTGATCCTAGAAGGGTCCTAGAAGGCCCTAAGGGAGTCCCTGGGGGCTCTAGAGGGTTTCTCGTGGTCCTAGAAGGGTCCTAGAAGGCCTTAAGGAGTCCTAGGGGACTCTAGAGTGTTCCCTGGGGTCTTACAATGGTCCTAGTAGGCCCTAAGGGGGTCCCAGACGACTCTAGGGGGTTCCCTGGGGTCATAAAATTGTCCTAGAAGGTCCTAAGTGGTCTCAGGGGGTTCTAGATGGTTCCTCGTGGTCGTAGAAGACACCTAGCAGGCCCTAAGGGGGTCCCAGGGGGCTTTAGAGTGTCCCTGGTGGCCCTAGAAGGGTCCTAGAAGGACCTAAAGGGGTCCCAGGGGGCTCTAGAGGGTCCCTGGGGGCACTAGAATGGTCCTAGAAGGCCCTAAGGGGGTCCCAGAGGGCTCTAGAGTGTCCCTGGTGGTCCTAGAAGGGCACTAGAAGGGCCTAAAGAGGTCCCAGGGAGCTCTAGAGGGTTCCCCGGGGTCTTACAATGATCCTAGAAGGCCGTAAGGGGTTCCCAGGGAGCTCTAGATGGTTTCTCGTGGTCCTAGAAGGGTCCTAGAAAACCCTAAGGGCGTCCCAGGGGGCTCTAGAGAGTTTCTCGTGGTCCTAGAACGGTACTAGAAGGACCTAAGTGGGTCCCAGAAGGCTCTAAAGGGATCCTGGTGATCCTAGAAGGGTCCTAGAAGGCCCTAAGGGAGTCCTAGGGGGCTCTAGAGCGTTTCTTGTGGTCCTAGAAGGGTCTTAGAAGGCCATAAAGGGGTCCCAGGGGGGTCTAGAGGGTTCCTGGGAGCACTAGAAGGGTCCTAGAAGGCTTTAAGGGGGTCCCAGAGGGCTTTAGAAGGTTCCTGGGGCTCCTAGAAGTGTCCTAGAATGCTCTAAGGGGTCCCACGGGGCTCTAGAGTGTCCCTGGGAGCCCTAGAATTGTCCTAGAAGGCCCTAAATGGGTCACAGGGGGGCCTAGAGGGTCCCTGGGGGCACTAAAAGTCTCCTAGAAGGCACAAAATGTGTCACAAAGGGCTCTAGAGGGTTCCTTGTGGTCCTAGAAGGGTCCTAGAAGGCCCTAAGGGGACCCCAGGGAGATCCAGAGGGTTCCTCGTGGTCCTAGAAGGGTCCTAGAAAGCCCTAGAAGGGTCCCAGGGGACTCTGGAGGGTTCCTGGTGATTCTAAAAGGGTCCTAGAAAGCCCTAGAAGGGTCCCAGGGGACTCTGGAGGGTTCCTGGTGATTCTAAAAGGGTCCAAGAAAGCCCTAGAAGGGTCCCAGAGGGCTCTAGAGGGTACCCGTGGGTCCTAGGAGGGTCCTAGAAGGCCCTAAAAGGGTCCCGGGGGCTCTAGAGGGTCCCTGGGGGTACTAGAAGAGTCCTAGAAGGCCCTAAGTGGGTCCTAGGGGGCTCTAGAGGGCTCCTGGTGGTCCTAGAAGGCCCTAAAGGGGTCCCAGGGGGCTCTAGACGGACCCTGGCGGCCCTAGAATTGTCCTAGAAGGCCCTAAAGGGGTCCCAGGGGGCTCTAGAGGGTTCCTTGTGGTCCTAGAAGGGTCCTAGAAGGCCCTAAGGGGGTCCCAGCGGGCTCTAGAGGGTTCCTGGGGCTCCTAGAAGGGTTCTAGAAGGATCAAAGGGTAACCAGGGGGCTCTAGAAGGTCCCTGGGGGCCCTAGAAGGGTACTAGAAGGCACTAAAGAGGACCCAGGGTGCTCTGGAGGGTTCCCCAGGGTCTTACCATGGCCCTAGAAAGCCCTAAGTGTGTCCCAGGGGGCTCTAGAGGGTCCCTGGGGGCGCTAGAATTGTCCTAGAAGGCCCTAAGGGGGTCCCAGAGGGCTCTAGAGGGTTCCTTCTGGTCCTAGAAGGGTCCTACAAGGCTCTAAGTGGTACCACGAGGCTCTAGAGGGTTCCCAAGGGTCTTAAAATGAACCTAGAATGCCCTAAGTGGGTCCCAGGGGGCTCTAGATGGTTTCTCGTGGTCCTAGAAGAGTCCTAGAAGGCCTTAAGCAAGTCTCAGGGGGCTCTAGAGAGTTCCTCGTGGTCCTAGAAGGGTCCTAGAAGGCCCTAAGTGGGTCCCAGAGGGCTCTAGAGGGTTCCTGGTGACCCTAGAACGGTCCTCGAAGGACCTAAGAAGGTCCCAGGGGGCTCTAGAGGGTTTCTCGTGGTCCTAGAAGGGTCCTAGTAGGCTCTAAGGAGTCCCAGGGGGCTCTAGAGTGTCCCTGGGGGCACTAGAAGGGTCCTAGAAGGCGCAAAGAGGGTCCCAGAGGGCTCTAGAGGGCTCCTGGTGGTCCTAGAAGGGTCTTAGAAAGCCCTAAGGGGGTCCCAGGGGGCTCTAGAGGGTCCCTGGGGGCCCTAGAAGGGTCCTAGAATGCCCTAAGGGGGTCCCAGGGGGCTCTAGAGGGTTCCTCGTGGTCCTAGAAGGGTCCTCGAAGGCTCTAAGGCATCCCAGGGGGCTCTAGACGGTCTCTGGGGACCCTAGAAGAGTCCTAGAACGCCCTAAAGTGGTCCCAGAGAGCTATAGATAGTTTCTCGTGGTCCTAGAAGGGTCCTAGAAGGCCCTAAAATGGTCCCGGGGGCTCTAGAGGGTTCCTCGTGGTCCTAGAAGGGTCCTAGAAAGCCCTAGAAGGGTCCCAGGGGACTCTGGAGGGTTCCTGGTGATTCTAAAAGGGTCCAAGAAAGGCCTAGAAGGGTCCCAGAGGGCTCTAGAGGGTACCCGTGGGTCCTAGGAGGGTCCTAGAAGGCCCTAAAAGGGTCCCAGGGGGCTCTAGAGGGTCCCTGGGGGTACTAGAAGAGTCCTAGAAGGCCCTAAGTGGGTCCTAGGGGGCTCTAGAGGGCTCCTGGTGGTCCTAGAAGGGTCCTAGAAGGCCCTAAAGGGGTCCCAGGGGGCTCTAGACGGACCCTGGCGGCCCTAGAATTGTCCTAGAAGGCCCTAAAGGGGTCCCAGGGGGCTCTAGAGGGTTCCTTGTGGTCCTAGAAGGGTCTTAGAAGGCCCTAAGGGGGTCCCAGCAGGCTCTAGAGGGTTCCTGGGGCTCCTAGAAGGGTTCTAGAAGGCTCAAAGGGTAACCAGGGGGCTCTAGAAGGTCCCTGGGGGCCCTAGAAGGGTACTAGAAGGCACTAAAGAGGACCCAGGGTGCTCTGGAGGGTTCCCCAGGGTCTTACCATGGCCCTAGAAAGCCCTAAGGGGGTCCCAGGGGGCTCTTGAGGGTTCCCTGTGTCCTAGAAGGGTCCTAGAAGGCCCTAAGTGTGTCCCAGGGGGCTCTAGAGGGTCCCCGGGGGCGCTAGAATTGTCCTAGAAGGCCCTAAGGGGGTCCCAGGGGGCTCTAGAGGGTTCCTTCTGGTCCTAGAAGGGTCCTACAAGGCTCTAAGTGGTACCACGAGGCTCTAGAGGGTTCCCCAGGGTCTTAAAATGAACCTAGAATGCCCTAAGTGGGTCCCAGGGGGCTCTAGATGGTTTCTCGTGGTCCTAGAAGAGTCCTAGAAGGCCTTAAGCAAGTCCCAGGGGACTCTAGAGAGTTCCTCGTGGTCCTAGAAGGGTCCTAGAAGGCCCTAAGTGGGTCCCAGAGGGCTCTAGAGGGTTCCTGGTGACCCTAGAACGGTCCTAGAAGGACCTAAGGAGGTCCCAGGGGGCTCTAGAGGATTTCTCGTGGTCCTAGAAGGGTCCTAGTAGGCCCTAAAGAGTCCCAGGGGGCTCTAGAGAATCCCTGGGGCACTAGAAGGGTCCTAGAAGGCGCAAAGAGGGTCCCAGAGGGCTATAGAGGGCTCCTGGTGGTCCTAGAAGGGTCTTAGAAAGCCCTAAGGGGGTCCCAGGGGGCTCTAGAGGGTCCCTGGGGGCCCTAGAAGGGTCCTAGAATGCCCTAAGGGGGTCCCAGGGGGCTCTAGAGGGTTCCTCGTGGTCCTAGAAGGGTCCTAGAAGGCCCTAAGTGGGTCCCAGAGGGCTCTAGAGAGTTCCTGGTGATCCTAGAAGGGTCCTAGTACACCCTAAAGACTCCCAGGGAGCTCTAGAGGGTCTCTGGGGGCACTAGAAGTGTCCTATAATGTGCAAAAAGGTGTCCCAGAGGGCTCTAGAGGGCTCCTGTTGGTCCTAGAAGGGTCTTAGAAGGCCCTAAGTGGGTCCCAGGGGGCTCTAGAGGGTCCTGGGGGCCCTAGAAGGGTCCTAGAATGCCCTAAGGGGGTCCCAGGGGGCTCTAGAGGGTTCCTCGTGGTCCTAGAAGGGTCCTCGAAGGCTCTAAGGCATCCCAGGGGGCTCTAGACGGTCTCTGGGGACCCTAGAAGAGTCCTAGAACGCCCTAAAGGGGTCCCAGAGAGCTATAGATGGTTTCTCGTGGTCCTAGAAGGGTTCTAGAAGGCCCTAAAATGGTCCCGGGGGCTCTAGAGGGTTCCTCGTGGTCCTAGAAGGGTCCTAGAAAGCCCTAGAAGGGTCCCAGGGGACTCTGGAGGGTTCCTGGTGATTCTAAAAGGGTCCAAGAAAGGCCTAGAAGGGTCCCAGAGGGCTCTAGAGGGTACCCGTGGGTCCTAGGAGGGTCCTAGAAGGCCCTAAAAGGGTCCCAGGGGGCTCTAGAGGGTCCCTGGGGGTACTAGAAGAGTCCTAGAAGGCCCTAAGTGGGTCCTAGGGGGCTCTAGAGGGCTCCTGGTGGTCCTAGAAGGGTCCTAGAAGGCCCTAAAGGGGTCCCAGGGGGCTCTAGACGGACCCTGGTGGCCCTAGAATTGTCCCAGAAGGACCTAAAGGGGTCCCAGGGGGATCTAGAGGGTTCCTTGTGGTCCTAGAAGGGTCCTAGAAGGCCCTAAGGGGGTCCCAGCGGGCTCTAGAGGGCTCCTGGTGGTCCTAGAAGGCCCTAAAGGGGTCCCAGGGGGCTCTAGACGGACCCTGGCGGCCCTAGAATTGTCCTAGAATGCCCTAAAGAGGTCCCAGGGGGCTCTAGAGGGTTCCTTGTGGTCCTAGAAGGGTCCTAGAAGGCCCTAAGGGGGTCCCAGCGGGCTCTAGAGGGTTCCTGGGGCTCCTAGAAGGGTTCTAGAATGCTCAAAGGGTAACCAGGGGGCTCTAGAAGGTCCCTGGGGGCCCTAGAAGGGTACTAGAAGGCACTAAAGAGGACCCAGGGTGCTCTGGAGGGTTCCCCAGGGTCTTACCATGGCCCTAGAAAGCCCTAAGGGGGTCCCAGGGGGCTCTTGAGGGTTCCCTGTGTCCTAGAAGGGTCCTAGAAGGCCCTAAGTGTGTCCCAGGGGGCTCTAGAGGGTCCCTGGGGGCGCTAGAATTGTCCTAGAAGGCCCTAAGGGGGTCCCAGGGGGCTCTAGAGGGTTCCTTCTGGTCCTAGAAGAGTCCTACAAGGCTCTAAGTGGTACCACGAGGCTCTAGAGGGTTCCCCAGGGTCTTAAAATGAACCTAGAATGCCCTAAGTGGGTCCCAGGGGGCTCTAGATGGTTTCTCGTGGTCCTAGAAGAGTCTTAGAAGGCCATAAGCAAGTCCCAGGGGGCTCTAGAGAGTTCCTCGTGGTCCTAGAAGGGTCCTAGAAGGCCCTAAGTGGGTCCCAGAGGGCTCTAGAGGGTTCCTGGTGACCCTAGAACGGTCCTAGAAGGATCTAAGGAGGTCCCAGGGGGCTCTAGAGGGTTTCTCGTGGTCCTAGAAGGGTCCTAGTAGGCCCTAAGGAGTCCCAGGGGGCTCTAGAGTGTCCCTGGGGGCACTAGAAGGGTCCTAGAAGGCGCAAAGAGGGTCCCAGAGGGCTATAGAGGGCTCCTGGTGGTCCTAGAAGGGTCTTAGAAAGCCCTAAGGGGGTCCCAGGGGGCTCTAGAGGGTCCCTGGGGGCCCTAGAAGGGTCCTAGAATGCCCTAAGGGGGTCCCAGGGGGCTCTAGAGGGTTCCTCGTGGTCCTAGAAGGGTCCTAGAAGGCCCTAAGTGGGTCCCAGAGGGCTCTAGAGGGTTCCTGGTGATCCTAGAAGGGTCCTAGTAGGCCCTAAAGACTCCCAGGGAGCTCTAGAGGGTCTCTGGGGGCACTAGAAGTGTCCTAGAATGTGCAAAAAGGTGTCCCAGAGGGCTATAGAGGGCTCCTGGTGGTCCTAGAAGGGTCTTAGAAGGCCCTAAGTGGGTCCCAGGGGGCTCTAGAGGGTCCCTGGGGGCCCTAGAAGGGTCCTAGAATGCCCTAAGGGGGTCCCAGGGGGCTCTAGAGGGTTCCTCGTGGTCCTAGAAGGGTCCTCGAAGGCTCTAAGGCATCCCAGGGGGCTCTAGACGGTCTCTGGGGACCCTAGAAGAGTCCTAGAACGCCCTAAAGGGGTCCCAGAGAGCTATAGATGGTTTCTCGTGGTCCTAGAAGGGTCCTAGAAGGCCCTAGAAGGGTCCCGGGGGCTCTAGAGGGTTCCTGGTGATTCTAAAAGGGTCCAAGAAAGGCCTAGAAGGGTCCCAGAGGGCTCTAGAGGGTACCCGTGGGTCCTAGGAGGGTCCTAGAAGGCCCTAAAGGGGTCCCAGGGGGCTCTAGACGGACCCTGGCGGCCCTAGAATTGTCCTAGAAGGCCCTAAAGGGGTCCCAGGGGGCTCTAGAGGGTTCCTTGTGGTCCTAGAAGGGTCCTAGAAGTCCTTAAGCAAGTCCCAGGGGGCTCTAGAGAGCTCCTGGTGGTCCTAGAAGGGTCCTAGAAGGCCCTAAGTGGGTCCCAGAGGGCTCTAGAGGGTTCCTGGTGACCCTAGAACGGTCCTAGAAGGACCTAAGGAGGTCCCAGGGGGCTCTAGAGGGTTTCTCGTGGTCCTAGAAGGGTCCTAGTAGGCCCTAAGGAGTCCCAGGGGGCTCTAGAGTGTCCGTGGGGGCACTAGAAGGGTCCTAGAAGGCGCAAAGAGGGTCCCAGAGGGCTATAGAGGGCTCCTGGTGGTCCTAGAAGGGTCTTAGAAAGCCCTAAGGGGGTCCCAGGGGGCTCTAGAGGGTCCCTGGGGGCCCTAGAAGGGTCCTAGAATGCCCTAAGGGGGTCCCAGGGGGCTCTAGAGGGTTCCTCGTGGTCCTAGAAGGGTCCTAGAAGGCCCTAAGTGGGTCCCAGAGGGCTCTAGAGGGTTCCTGGTGATCCTAGAAGGATCCTAGTAGGCCCTAAAGACTCCCAGGGAGCTCTAGAGGGTCTCTGGGGGCACTAGAAGTGTCCTAGAATGTGCAAAAAGGTGTCCCAGAGGGCTCTAGAGGGCTCCTGGTGGTCCTAGAAGGGTCTTAGAAGGCCCTAAGTGGGTCCCAGGGTCTCTAGAGGGTCCCTGGGGGCCCTAGAAGGGTCCTAAAATGCCCTAAGGGGGTCCCAGGGGGCTCTAGAGGGTTCCTCGTGGTCCTAGAAGGGTCCTCGAAGGCTCTAAAGCATCCCAGGGGGCTCTAGACGGTCTCTGGGGACCCTAGAAGAGTTCTAGAACGCCCTAAAGGGGTCCCAGAGAGCTATAGATGGTTTCTCGTGGTCCTAGAAGGGTCCTAGAAGGCCCTAGAAGGGTCCCGGGGGCTCTAGAGGGTTCCTGGTGATTCTAAAAGGGTCCAAGAAAGGCCTAGAAGGGTCCCAGAGGGCTCTAGAGGGTACCTGTGGGTCCTAGGAGGGTCCTAGAAGGCCCTAAAAGGGTCCCAGGGGGCTCTAGAGGGTCCCTGGGGGTACTAGAAGAGTCCTAGAAGGCCCTAAGTGGGTCCTAGGGGGCTCTAGAGGGCTCCTGGTGGTCCTAGAAGGGTCCTAGAAGGCCCTAAAGGGGTCCCAGGGGGCTCTAGAGGGACCCTGGCAGCCCTAGAATTGTCCTAGAAGGCCCTAAAGGGGTCCCAGGGGGCTCTAGAGGGTTCCTTGTGGTCCTAGAAGGGTCCTAGAAGGCCCTAAGGGGGTCCCAGCGGGCTCTAGAGGGTTCCTGGGGCTCCTAGAAGGGTTCTAGAAGGCTCAAAAGGTAACCAGGGGGCTCTAGAAGGTCCCTGGGGGCCCTAGAAGGGTACTAGAAGGCACTAAAGAGGACCCAGGGTGCTCTGGAGGGTTCCCCGGGGTCTTACCATGGCCCTAGAAAGCCCTAAGTGGGTCCCAGGGGGCTCTTGAGGGTTCCCTGTGTCCTAGAAGGGTCCTAGAAGGCCCTAAGTGTGTCCCAGGGGGCTCTAGAGGGTCCCTGGGGGCGCTAGAATTGTCCTAGAAGGCCCTAAGGGGGTCCCAGGGGGCTCTAGAGGGTTCCTTCTGGTCCTAGAAGGGTCCTACAAGGCTCTAAGTGGTACCACGAGGCTCTAGAGGGTTCCCCAGGGTCTTAAAATGAACCTAGAATGCCCTAAGTGGGTCCCAGGGGGCTCTAGATGGTTTCTCGTGGTCCTAGAAGAGTCCTAGAAGGCCTTAAGCAAGTCTCAGGGGGCTCTAGAGAGTTCCTCGTGGTCCTAGAAGGGTCCTAGAAGGCCCTAAGTGGGTCCCAGAGGGCTCTAGAGGGTTCCTGGTGACCCTAGAACGGTCCTCGAAGGACCTAAGAAGGTCCCAGGGGGCTCTAGAGGGTTTCTCGTGGTCCTAGAAGGGTCCTAGTAGGCTCTAAGGAGTCCCAGGGGGCTCTAGAGTGTCCCTGGGGGCACTAGAAGGGTCCTAGAAGGAGCAAAGAGGGTCCCAGAGGGCTATAGAGGGCTCCTGGTGGTCCTAGAAGGGTCTTAGAAAGCCCTAAGGGGGTCCCAAGGGGCTCTAGAGGGTCCCTGGGGGCCCTAGAAGGGTTCTAGAATGCCCTAAGGGGGTCCCAGGGGGCTCTAGAGGGTTCCTCGTGGTCCTAGAAGGGTCCTCGAAGGCTCTAAGGCATCCCAGGGGGCTCTAGACAGTCTCTGGGGACCCTAGAAGAGTCCTAGAACGCCCTAAAGGGGTCCCAGAGAGCTATAGATGGTTTCTCGTAGTCCTAGAAGGGTCCTAGAAGGCCCTAAAATGGTCCCGGGGGCTCTAGAGGGTTCCTCGTGGTCCTAGAAGGGTCCTAGAAAGCCCTAGAAGGGTCCCAGGGGACTCTGGAGGGTTCCTGGTGATTCTAAAAGGGTCCAAGAAAGGCCTAGAAGGGTCCCAGAGGGCTCTAGAGGGTACCCGTGGGTCCTAGGAGGGTCCTAGAAGGCCCTAAAAGGGTCCCAGGGGGCTCTAGAGGGTCCCTGGGGGTACTAGAAGAGTCCTAGAAGGCCCTAAGTGGGTCCTAGGGGGCTCTAGAGGGCTCCTGGTGGTCCTAGAAGGGTCCTAGAAGGCCCTAAAGGGGTCCCAGGGGGCTCTAGACGGACCCTGGCGGCCCTAGAATTGTCCTAGAAGGCCCTAAAGGGGTCCCAGGGGGCTCTAGAGGGTTCCTTGTGGTCCTAGAAGGGTCCTAGAAGGCCCTAAGGGGGTCCCAGCGGGCTCTAGAGGGTTCCTGGGGCTCCTAGAAGGGTTCTAGAAGGCTCAAAGGGTAACCAGGGGGCTCTAGAAGGTCCCTGGGGGCCCTAGAAGGGTACTAGAAGGCACTAAAGAGGACCCAGGGTGCTCTGGAGGGTTCCCCAGGGTCTTACCATGGCCCTAGAAAGCCCTAAGGGGGTCCCAGGGGGCTCTTGAGGGTTCCCTGTGTCCTAGAAGGGTCCTAGAAGGCCCTAAGTGTGTCCCAGGGGGCTCTAGAGGGTCCCTGGGGGCGCTAGAATTGTCCTAGAAGGCCCTAAGGGGGTCCCAGGGGGCTCTAGAGGGTTCCTTCTGGTCCTAGAAGGGTCCTACAAGGCTCTAAGTGGTACCACGAGGCTCTAGAGGGTTCCCCAGGGTCTTAAAATGAACCTAGAATGCCCTAAGTGGGTCCCAGGGGGCTCTAGATGGTTTCTCGTGGTCCTAGAAGAGTCCTAGAAGGCCTTAAGCAAGTCTCAGGGGACTCTAGAGAGTTCCTCGTGGTCCTAGAAGGGTCCTAGAAGGCCCTAAGTGGGTCCCAGAGGGCTCTAGAGGGTTCCTGGTGACCCTAGAACGGTCCTCGAAGGACCTAAGAAGGTCCCAGGGGGCTCTAGAGGATTTCTCGTGGTCCTAGAAGGGTCCTAGTAGGCCCTAAAGAGTCCCAGGGGGCTCTAGAGCGTCCCTGGGGCACTAGAAGGGTCCTAGAAGGCGCAAAGAGGGTCCCAGAGGGCTATAGAGGGCTCCTGGTGGTCCTAGAAGGGTCTTAGAAAGCCCTAAGGGGGTCCCAGGGGGCTCTAGAGGGTCCCTGGGGGCCCTAGAAGGGTCCTAGAATGCCCTAAGGGGGTCCCAGGGGGCTCTAGAGGGTTCCTCGTGGTCCTAGAAGGGTCCTCGAAGGCTCTAAGGCATCCCAGGGGGCTCTAGACGGTCTCTGGGGACCGTAGAAGAGTCCTAGAACGCCCTAAAGGGGTCCCAGAGAGCTATAGATGGTTTCTCGTGGTCCTAGAAGGGTCCTAGAAGGCCCTAAAATGGTCCTGGGGGCTCTAGAGGGTTCCTCGTGGTCCTAGAAGGGTCCTAGAAAGCCCTAGAAGGGTCCCAGGGGACTGTGGAGGGTTCCTGGTGATTCTAAAAGGGTCCAAGAAAGGCCTAGAAGGGTCCCAGAGGGCTCTAGAGGGTACCCGTGGGTCCTAGGAGGGTCCTAGAAGGCCCTAAAAGGGTCCCAGCAGGCTCTAGAGGGTCCCTGGGGGTACTAGAAGAGTCCTAGAAGGCCCTAAGTGAGTCCTAGGGGGCTCTAGAGGGCTCCTGGTGGTCCTAGAAGGGTCCTAGAAGGCCCTAAAGGGGTCCCAGGGGGCTCTAGACGGACCCTGGCGGCCCTAGAATTGTCCTAGAAGGCCCTAAAGGGGTCCCAGGGGGCTCTAGAGGGTTCCTTGTGGTCCTAGAAGGGTCCTAGAAGGCCCTAAGGGGGTCCCAGCGGGCTCTAGAGGGTTCCTGGGGCTCCTAGAAGGGTTCTAGAAGGCTCAAAGGGTAACCAGGGGGCTCTAGAAGGTCCCTGGGGGCCCTAGAAGGGTACTAGAAGGCACTAAAGAGGACCCAGGGTGCTCTGGAGGGTTCCCCAGGGTCTTACCATGGCCCTAGAAAGCCCTAAGGGGGTCCCAGGGGGCTCTTGAGGGTTCCCTGTGTCCTAGAAGGGTCCTAGAAGGCCCTAAGTGTGTCCCAGGGGGCTCTAGAGGGTCCCTGGGGGCGCTAGAATTGCCCTAGAAGGCCCTAAGGGGGTCCCAGGGGGCTCTAGAGGGTTCCTGGGGCTCCTAGAAGGGTTCTAGAAGGCTCAAAGGGTAACCAGGGGGCTCTAGAAGGTCCCTGGGGGCCCTAGAAGGGTACTAGAAGGCACTAAAGAGGACCCAGGGTGCTCTGGAGGGTTCCCCAGGGTCTTACCATGGCCCTAGAAAGCCCTAAGGGGGTCCCAGGGGGCTCTTGAGGGTTCCCTGTGTCCTAGAAGGGTCCTAGAAGGCCCTAAGTGTGTCCCAGGGGGCTCTAGAGGGTCCCTGGGGGCGCTAGAATTGTCCTAGAAGGCCCTAAGGGGGTCCCAGGGGGCTCTAGAGGGTTCCTTCTGGTCCTAGAAGGGTCCTACAAGGCTCTAAGTGGTACCACGAGGCTCTAGAGGGTTCCCCAGGGTCTTAAAATGAACCTAGAATGCCCTAAGTGGGTCCCAGGGGGCTCTAGATGGTTTCTCGTGGTCCTAGAAGTGTCCTAGAAGGCCTTAAGCAAGTCTCAGGGGACTCTAGAGAGTTCCTCGTGGTCCTAGAAGGGTCCTAGAAGGCCCTAAGTGGGTCCCAGAGGGCTCTAGAGGGTTCCTGGTGACCCTAGAACGGTCCTCGAAGGACCTAAGAAGGTCCCAGGGGGCTCTAGAGGGTTTCTCGTGGTCCTAGAAGGGTCCTAGTAGGCCCTAAAGAGTCCCAGGGGGCTCTAGAGCGTCCCTGGGGGCACTAGAAGGGTCCTAGAAGGCGCAAAGAGGGTCCCAGAGGGCTATAGAGGGCTCCTGGTGGTCCTAGAAGGGTCTTAGAAAGCCCTAAGGGGGTCCCAGGGGGCTCTAGAGGGTCCCTGGGGGCCCTAGAAGAGTCCTAGAATGCCCTAAGGGGGTCCCAGGGGGCTCTAGAGGGTTCCTCGTGGTCCTAGAAGGGTCCTCGAAGGCTCTAAGGCATCCCAGGGGGCTCTAGACGGTCTCTGGGGACCCTAGAAGAGTCCTAGAACGCCCTAAAGGGGTCCCAGAGAGCTATAGATGGTTTCTCGTGGTCCTAGAAGGGTCCTAGAAGGCCCTAAAATGGTCCTGGGGGCTCTAGAGGGTTCCTCGTGGTCCTAGAAGGGTCCTAGAAAGCCCTAGAAGGGTCCCAGGGGACTGTGGAGGGTTCCTGGTGATTCTAAAAGGGTCCAAGAAAGGCCTAGAAGGGTCCCAGAGGGCTCTAGAGGGTACCCGTGGGTCCTAGGAGGGTCCTAGAAGGCCCTAAAAGGGTCCCAGCAGGCTCTAGAGGGTCCCTGGGGGTACTAGAAGAGTCCTAGAAGGCCCTAAGTGAGTCCTAGGGGGCTCTAGAGGGCTCCTGGTGGTCCTAGAAGGGTCCTAGAAGGCCCTAAAGGGGTCCCAGGGGGCTCTAGACGGACCCTGGCGGCCCTAGAATTGTCCTAGAAGGCCCTAAAGGGGTCCCAGGGGGCTCTAGAGGGTTCCTTGTGGTCCTAGAAGGGTCCTAGAAGGCCCTAAGGGGGTCCCAGCGGGCTCTAGAGGGTTCCTGGGGCTCCTAGAAGGGTTCTAGAAGGCTCAAAGGGTAACCAGGGGGCTCTAGAAGGTCCCTGGGGGCCCTAGAAGGGTACTAGAAGGCACTAAAGAGGACCCAGGGTGCTCTGGAGGGTTCCCCAGGGTCTTACCATGGCCCTAGAAAGCCCTAAGGGGGTCCCAGGGGGCTCTTGAGGGTTCCCTGTGTCCTAGAAGGGTCCTAGAAGGCCCTAAGTGTGTCCCAGGGGGCTCTAGAGGGTCCCTGGGGGCGCTAGAATTGCCCTAGAAGGCCCTAAGGGGGTCCCAGGGGGCTCTAGAGGGTTCCTTCTGGTCCTAGAAGGGTCCTATTAGGCTCTAAGTGGTACCATGAGGCTCTAGAGGGTTCCCCAGGGTCTTAAAATGAACCTAGAATGCCCTAAGTGGGTCCCAGGGGGCTCTAGATGGTTTCTCGTGGTCCTAGAAGAGTCCTCGAAAGCCTTAAGCAAGTCCCAGGGGACTCTAGAGAGTTCCTCGTGGTCCTAGAAGGGTCCTAGAAGGCCCTAAGTGGGTCCCAGAGGGCTCTAGAGGGTTCCTGGTGACCCTAGAACGGTCCTCGAAGGACCTAAGGAGGTCCCAGGCGGCTTCTAGAGGGTTTCTCGTGGTCCTAGAAGGGTCCTAGTAGGCTCTAAGGAGTCCCAGGGGGCTCTAGAGTGTCCCTGGGGGCACTAGAAGGGTCCTAGAAGGCGCAAAGAGGGTCCCAGAGGGCTATAGAGGGCTCCTGGTGGTCCTAGAAGGGTCTTAGAAAGCCCTAAGGGGGTCCCAGGGGGCTCTAGAGGGTCCCTGGGGGCCCTAGAAGGGTCCTAGAAGGCCCTAAGTGGGTCCCAGAGGGCTCTAGAGGGTTCCTGGTGATCCTAGAAGGGTCCTAGTAGGCCCTAAAGACTCCCAGGGAGCTCTAGAGGGTCTCTGGGGGCACTAGAAGTGTCCTAGAATGTGCAAAAAGGTGTCCCAGAGGGCTATAGAGGGCTCCTGGTGGTCCTAGAAGGGTCTTAGAAGGCCCTAAGTGGGTCCCAGGGGGCTCTAGAGGGTCCCTGGGGGCCCTAGAAGGGTCCTAGAATGCCCTAAGGGGGTCCCAGGGGGCTCTAGAGGGTTCCTCGTGGTCCTAAAAGGGTCCTAGAAAGCCCTAGAAGGGTCCCAGGGGACTCTGGAGGGTTCCTGGTGATTCTAAAAGGGTCCAAGAAAGCCCTAGAAGGGTCCCAGAGGGCTCTAGAGGGTACCCGTGGGTCCTAGGAGGGTCCTAGAAGGCCCTAAAAGGGTCCCAGGGGGCTCTAGAGGGTCCCTGGGGGTACTAGAAGAGTCCTAGAAGGCCCTAAGTGGGTCCTAGGGGGCTCTAGAGGGCTCCTGGTGGTCCTAGAAGGGTCCTAGAAGGCCCTAAAGGGGTCCCAGGGGGCTCTATGTGTTTCCTGGGGCTCATAGAATGGACCTACAAGGCTCTAAGGGGTCCCAGGGGGCTCTAGAGGGTCTCTTGTGGACCAAGAAGTGTCCAAGAAGGCCCTTAAGTGGTCCCACATGTCTCTAGATGGTTACTCGTGGCCCTAGAAGACCCCTAGAAGGCCCTTAAGTCATCCCACGGGTCTCTAGATGGTTACTCGTGGTCCTAGAAGACCCCTAGATGGCCCTAAGTGGGTCCCAGGGGGCTCTAGAGGGATCCTGGTGGTCCTAGAAGGGTCCTAGAAGGCTGTATAGAGGACCCAGGGTGCTCTAGAGGGTTCCCCGGGGTCTTACCATGGTCCTAGAAGGCCCTAAGCGGGACCCAGGGGGCTCTAGATGGTTTCCTCGTGGTCCTAGAAGAGTCCTAGAAGGCCCTAAGTGTGTCACAGGGGGCTCTAGAGGGTTCCTGGTGGTCCGAGAAGGGTCCTAGAAGGCCCTAAGGGGGTCACAGGGGGCTCTAGAGGGTTCCTGGTGGTCCTAGAACGGTACTAGAAGGCCCTAAGGTGGTCCCAGGGGGTTCTAGAATATTCCTGGGGTCCTAGAAGGGTCCTAGAATGCTCTAAGTTTTCCCAGGGGGCTCTAGATGGTTCCAGAGAGTCTTAAAATGGTCCTAGAAGGCCCTGAGTGGGTCCCAGGGGGCTCTAGAGTGTCCCTGCCTGCACTAGAAGGGCCCTAGAAGGCCCTAAGAAGGTCCCAGAGGTCTCTAGAGGGTTCCTCGCCGTCCTAGAAGGGTCCTAGAAGGCCCTAAGGGGGTCTCAGGAAGCTCTAGAGGGTTCCTGGGGCTCCTAGAAGGGTTCTAGAAGGCTCAAAGTGTAACCAGGGGGCTCTAGAAGGTCTCTGGGGGCCCTAGAAGGGTACTAGAAGGCACTAAAGAGGACCCAGGGTGCTCTGGAGGGTTCCCCGGGGTCTTACCATGGTCCTAGAAGGCCCTAAGGGGGTCCCAGGTGGCTCTGGAAGTTTTCTCGTGGTCCTAGAAGGGTCCTAGAAGGCCCTTAAGGGGTCCAAGGGATCTCTAGAGGGTTTCTGGTGACTCTAGACGTGTCCTAGAAAGCCCTAGAAGGGTCCCAGGGGGCTCTAGAGGGTACCCACAGGTCCTAGAAGGGTCCTAGAAGGCTCTAAGCGGTCCCAGGGGGCTCTAGAGGGTCCCTGGAGGACTTAGAAGTGTCCTAGAAGGCCCGAAGGGGGTCCCACGGGGCTCTAGATGGTTCCCGTGGGTCCTAGAAGGGTCCTAGATTGCCCTAAGTGTGTCCCAGGGGGCTCTAGAGGGTTCCTCATAGTCCTAGAAGGGTCCTAGTAGGCCCTAAGGCAGTCCCAGTGGGCTCTAGAGGGTCCCTGGGGTCCCTAGAAGGGTCCTAGAAGGCCCTAAAGGGGACCCAGGGGGCTCTAGAGGGTTCCCCAGGGTCTTACACTGGTCCTAGTTGGCTCTAAGGGGGTCCCAGGGGGCTCTAGATTGTTTCTCGTGGTCCTAGAAGGGTCCTAGAAGGCCCTAAGGGGGGCCAGTGGGCTCTAGAGGGTCCCTGGGGGTCCAAGAAGGGTTCTAGAAGGCCCTAAGGGGGTCCTAGGTGGCTCTAGAGGGTTCCTCGTGGTCATAGAAGGGTCCTAGAAGGTCCTAAGCGGGTCTCAGGGGGCTCTAGAGGGTTCCTCGTGGTCCTAGAAGGGTCCTAGAAGGCCCTAAGTGTGTCCCAGGGGGCTCTAGAGGGTCTCTGGTGTCCCTAGAAAACGTCCTAGAAGGCACTAAGTGAGTCCCAGGGAGCTCTAGAGGGTTTCTCGTGGTCCTAGAGGGGTCCCAGGGGGCTCTAGAGGGTTCCTGGTGACTCTAAAAGTGTCCAAGAAAGCCCTAGAAGGGTCCCAGGGTGCTCTAGAAGGTTCCTGGTGATTCTAAAAGGGTCCTAGAAAGCCCTAGAAGGGTCCCAGAGGGCTCTAGAGGGTTCCCTGGGGGCTTACAATGATCCTAGAAGGCCCTACGGGAGTCCCAGGTGGCTCTAGAGGGTTTCTCGTGGTCCTAGAAGGGTCCTAGAAGGCCCTAAGTGGGTCCCAGTGGGTTCTAGAGGGTCCCTGGGGGGCCCTAGAAGGGTCCAAGAAGGCCCTAAAGAGGTCCCAGGGGGCTCTAGAGGGATTCTCGTGGTCCTAGATGGGTCCTAGAAGGCCTTAAGGGGTCCCAGGGGGCTCTAGATGGCTCCTCGTGGTCCTAGAAGGGTCTTAGAAGGCCGTAAAGGGGTCCCAGGGGGCTCTAGATATCTTTAGATTGGATCTGGGGGGCTCTAGAAGGGTCTGGGGGCTTTTAGAAGGGATGTAAGAAGCTCTAGAAGGGTTCAGGGTCTTTTTGAAGCTCTCTGGGGGGCTCTAGAAGGGTCTGGGTTCTTTTAGAATGGGCGTGAGAAGCTCTTGAAGGGTCCAGGTGCCTTTAGAATGTCTCTGGGGGGCTCTAGATGGGTCTGGGGGCTTTTAAAAGGGTCATGAGAAGCTCTAGAAGGGTCCAGGGGCCTTTATAATGTCTCTGGGGGGCTCTAGAAGGGTCTGGGGGCTTTTAGAAGGGACGTGAGAAGCTCTAGAAGGGTCCAGGGGCCTTTAGAAGGTCTCTGGGGGGTCCAGAGGGATCTGGGGGCCTTTAGAATTGTCCAGATGGGCTCTAGAAGGGTCTTGGCACTTTTAGAAGGGACCCAGGGGGCTCTAGAAGGGTCCAGGGGCTTTTAGAAGGGACGTGAGAAGCTCTAGAAGTTAGGGGTTAGTGTTAGGGATAGGGTCATTAGGGTTAGGGTAAGGGGTTAGGGGTTATGGTTAGAGTTAGGGTTTAGGGTTAGGGGTTAGAGTTAGGGGTTAGGGTTAGGGTTAGGGGTTAGGGTTAGGGGTTAGGGTTAGGGGTTAGGGGTTAGAGTTAGGGGTTAGGGTTAGGGGTTAGGGGTTAGGGTTAAGGTTTAGGGTTAGGGTTAGGGGTTGGGGTTAGGGTTAGTGTTAGGGTTAGGGTTAGGGTTTATGGTTAGGGTTAGGGTCATTAGGGTTAGGGTTAGGGGTTAGGGGTTAGAGTTAGGGGTTAGGGTTAGGGGTTAGGGGTTAGGGTTAGGGTTTAGGGTTAGGGTTTAGGGTTAGGGTTAGGGTTAGGGTTAGGGTTAGAGTTAGGGTTAGGGTTAGGGTTAGGGTTGGGTTAGGGTTAGTGTTAGGGTCATTAGGGTTAGGGGTTAGGGGTTAGGTTTAGGGTTAGGGTTAGGGTCATTAGAGTTAGGGCTAGGGTTAGGGTCATTAGGGTTAGGGTTATGGTTAGGGTTATGGTTATGGTTAGGGGTTAGGGTGAGGGTTAGAGTTTAGGGTCATTAGGGTTAGGGTTAGGGTTAGAGTTAGGGTTAGGGGTTAGGGTTTGTGGTTAGGGTTAGGGTCAGGTTTGGGTTAGGGCTAGGGTTATGGTTAGGGTTTAGGGTGAGGGTTAGGGTTAGGGGTTAAGGTTAGGGTTAGGGTTAGGGTTAGGGTTTAGTGTTATGTGCTTAGGGTTACGGGGTTAGGGTTAGGGTGTAAGGGATTAGGGTTAGGGTTAGGGTGTTAGGGATTAGGGTTAGGGGGATAGGGATTAGGGGTATGGTTATCCGGTTAGGGTCAGGGTTGGGGATAGGGGGTTAGGGTTAAGTGTTAGGGTTAGGGGATTAGTCCTTCTAGAGCCCCTCTAGACAAATCTAAAGGCCTCTAGACCCTTCTAGAGGCCCCCAGAGTCCTTCTAAAGGCCCCCAGATGTCTCTAAAGACCGCCAGAGCCCTTCTAAAGGCCCCCAGACCCTCCTAGAGCTCCACTGGACCCTTCTAAAAGCCCCCAGACCCTTCTAGAGCACCTGACGTCCATTCTAAAAGACCCCAGACCATTCTAGCACCCACCGGGGCCCTTCTAAAAGTGCCAAGACCATTCTAGAGCCCTTCTGGACCATTCTAGAGGCCCCCAGACCATTCTAGACTCCCCAGAGCCCTTCTAAAGGCCCCTGGACCCTTCCAGAGCTTCTCACGTCCCTTCTAAAAGCCCCCAGACCCTTTGAGTGCCCCCCAGAGACCTTCTAAAGGCCCCTGGACCCTTCTAGAGCTTCTCACGTCCCTTCTAAAAGACCCCAGACCCTTCGAGAGCCCCCCAGAGACCTTCTAAAAGCGACCAGGCCATTCTAGAGCCCATCTGGACCATTCTAACAGCCTCCAGACTCCTCTAGAGCCCCCAGAACTATTTTAAAGGCCCTTGGACCCTTCTAGAGCTTCTCACGTCCCTTCTAAAAGAACCCAGACCTTTCTAGAGCCCCCCAGAGACCTTCTAAAGGCGCCCAGACCCTTCTACAGCCACTCACATCCCTTCTAAATGCCCACAGACCCTTCTAGAGCCCCCCAGAGACCTTCTAAAGGACCCTGGACCCTTCTAGAGCTTCTCACGTCGCTTCTAAAAGACCCCAGACCCTTCTAGACCCCCCAGAGACGTTCTAAAGGCATCTAGACCCTTCTAAATCCTCCCAGACCCATTCTAATGGACCCTAGACCCTTCTAGAGGGCCCCAGAGTCCTTCTAAAAGACCCCAGATCCCACTAGAGCCCCCCAGAGACGTTCTAAAGGCCCCTGGACCCTTCTAGAGCTTCTCACATCCCTTCTAGAAGCCTCCAGACCCTTCTAGAGACGCCAGAGACCTTCTAAAGGACCCTGGACCCTTCTAGAGCATCTCACGTCCCTTCTAGAGGACCCCAGACCCTTCTAGAGGCCCTCAGCGACATTCTAAAGGCCCCTGGACCCATCTAGATCTTCTCACGTCCATTTTAAAAGACCCCAGACCCTTCTAGAGCACCCCAGGCCCATTCTAAAGGACCCTAGACCCTTCTAGAGCCCATCTGGACAATTCTAAAAGCCCCCAGACCCTTCTAGAGCCCCCCAGGGAGATTCAAAAAGACCCTGAACCCTTCTAGAGCTTCTCACATCCATTCTAAAAGCGCCCAGACCCTTCTAGAGCCCCCCAGATCCATACTAAAGACCTCTAGAGCACCCTGGGACCCCTTTATGGCCTTCTAAGACCCTTCTAGGACCACGAGGAACCCTCTAGAGCCCTCTGAGAACCACTTAGGGCCTTCTAGAATCCTTCTAGGACCACCAGGAACCCTCTAGAGCCCCCTGGGACGCACTTACGGCCTTCTAGGACGCTTCTAGGACCTCGAGAAACAATCTAGAGCCCCCTGGGACCCCTTTAGGGCCTTCTAGGACCCTTCTAGGACCACGAGAAACCATCTAGAGCCCCATGGGACCCACTTAGAGCCTTCTAGGATCATTGTAAGACCCCTGGGAACCTTCTAGAGACCCCTGGGACCCCTTTAGTGCCTTCTAGGACCCTTCTAGGACCACCAGGAACCCTCTAGAGCCCCCTAGGACCACTTTAGGGCCTTCTAGGACCCTTTTAGGACCACGAGAAACAACCTAGAGACCCCTGGTACCCCCTTAGGGCCTTCTAGGACGATTGTAAGACCACGGGGAACACTCTAGAGCCCCCTGGGTCCCCTTTAGTGCCTTCTAGGATACTTCTAGGGCCCCCAGGGACCCTCTAAAGACCCCTGGGAGCCTTCTAAAACCACCAGGAACCCTCTAGAGCCCACTGGGACCCCTTAGGGCTTTGTAGAACCCTTCTAGGACCACGAGGAACCCTCTAGAGCCCCCTGGGACCACCTTAGGGCCTTCTAAGACCCTTCTAGGACCCACAGGCACCATCTAGAGCCCCCTGGGACCCCTTTAGGGCCTTCTAGGTCACTTCTAGGCCCTCTAGGTACCCTCTAGAGTCCCCTGGGACAGCTTAGAGCCTTCTAGAACCCTTCTAGGAGCACCAGGAGCCATCTAGAGCCCCCTGGGACCACTTTAGGGTCTTCTAGGACCCTTCTAGGACCAGAGGGAAACCTCTAGAGCCCCCTGGGACCCTTCTAGGGCTTTCTAGGACACTTCTAGATTCACCAGGAACCCTCTAAAGCTCCCTTGGACCCCTTTAGGACTTTCTAGGACCCTTCTAGGACCACGAGAAACCTTCTAGAGCCCCCTGGGACCCACTTAGGGCCTTCTAGGACCATGGTAAGACCCCGGGGAACGCTCTAGAGCCCCCTGGGACCCCTTTAGGGCCTTCTAGGACTATTCTAGGGCGCCCGGAGACCCTCTAGAGCCCCCTGGAACCTCTTAGACCTTTCTAGGGCCCTTCTAGGAACCCCAGGAACCCTCTAGAGTTCACTGGGACCACTTTAGGGCCTTCTAGGTCCATTCTAAGACCACAAGAAACCATCCAGAGCCCTCTGGGAACCACTTAGGTCCTTCTAGGATCCTCCTAGGACCACGAGGAACCATCTAGAGCTCCCTGGGCCCCATTTAGGGCCTCCTAGGACCCTTCTAGGACAACGAGAAACCCTCTAGAGCCCTCTGGGAACCACTTAGGGCCTTCTAGAATCCTTCTAGGACCACCAGGAACCCTCTAGAGCCCCCTGGGACCTCCTTAGGGCCTTCTAGGACCATTCTAGGGCCCCCAGGGACCTTCTAGAGCCCCCTGGGACACCCTTAGGGCCTTCTCGGACGCTTCTAAGACCACGAAGGACCCTCTAGAGCCCCCTGGGTCCCCTTTAGGGCCTTCTAGGACCCTTTTAGAACCACGAGGAACCCTCTAGAGCCCCCTGGGACCCATTTAGGGCCTTCTAAGACCCTTTTAGGACCACGAGGAACCATCTAGACCCCCTTGGGACCCCTTTAGGGCCTTCTAGGACCCTTCTAGGACCCACGGGAACCCTCTAGAGCCCTCTGGGACCATTCTAGGTCTTTCTAGGACCCTTCTAGTGTCACCAGGAACCCTCTAGAGCCTTCTGGGACCCTTCTAGAGCTTTATAGGAGACTTCTAGAGTCACCAGGAGCCCTCTAGAGCCCCCTGGGACCCACTTAGGGCCTCCTAGGACAATTCTAGGACATGAGGAACCCCCTAGAGCACCCTGAAACCAACTTAGGGCCTTCTAGGACACTTCTAGTGTCCCAGGGACCCTCTAGAGCCCCCTGGGACCCCATAGGGCCTTCTAGAACCCTTCTAAGACCACGAGAAACTCTCTAGAGGCACCTGGGACCCCCTTAGAACCTTCTAGGTACATTCTAGCACCACGAGGAACCCTCTAGAGCTCCCTAGGACCCCCTTAGAGCCTTCTATGACCCTTCTAGGACAACGAGAAACCATCTAGAGCCACCTGGGACCTCCTTAGGGCCTTCTGGGTTATTCTAGGAACACATGGAACCCTCTAGAGCCTCCTGGGACAACTTAGGGCCATGTAGGACCATTGTAAGATGCCGGGGAACCCTCTAGAGCCCCTTGGGACCGATTTAATGCCTTCTAGGACCCTTCTAGTGCCCCCAGGGACCTTCTAGAGCACACTGGGACCCCCTTAGAGCCTTCTAGGACCCTTCTAGGACCACGAGAAACCCTCTAGAGACACCTGGGACCCCCGTAGGGCCTTCTAGGATCATTGTAAGTCCCTGGGAAACCCTCTAGAGACCCCTGGGACCTCCTTAGGGCCTTCTAGGACCCTTCTAGGACCCCCAGGGACCCTCTAGAGCCCACTGGGACCCCTTAGAGCCTTCTAGGACCCTTCTAAGACCACGAGGAACCCTGTAGAGCAACCTTGGACCCATTTAGTGCCTTCTAGAGCTCTTCTAGGACCACGAAGAATCCTCTGCAGTCCTCTGGGCACACTTAGGGCCTTCTAAGACCCTTCTAGGGCCACAAGGAACCCTCTAGAGCCCCCTGGGACCCCTTTAGGGACTTCTAGGACCCTTCTAGGACCATGAGAAACAATCTACAGCCCCCTGGGACCAGTTTAGGGCCGTCTAGGACCCTTCTAGGACCATGAGAAACCCTCTAGAGCCCCCTGGGACCCACTTAGGGCCTTCTAGGACCATGGTAAGACCCCGGGGAACACTCTAAAGCCCCCTGGAACCACTTTAGGGCCTTCTAGGGCCCTTCTAGGACCATGAGAAACAACCTAGAGCCCCCTAGTACCCCCTTAGGGCCTTCTAGGACCATTGTAAGTCACCGGCGAACACTCTAGAGCCCCCTGGGTCCCCTTTAGGGCCTTCTAGGACCCTTCTAGGGCCCCCAGGGACCCTCTAGAGCCCCCTGGGACCGCATGGATCCTTATAGGACTCTTCTAGGAGTACCAGGAACCCTCTAGAACCCCCTGGGACCATTTTAGGGCCTTCTAGGACCCTTCAAGGACCACAGGGAACCCTCTAGAGCCCCCATTGGACCCTTCTAGGGCTTTCTAGGACACTTCTAGAGTAACCAGGAACCCTCTAGAACTCCCTCGGACCACTTTAGGACCGTCTAGGACCCTTCAAGGACCACAAGAAACCATCTAGAGCCCCCTGGGACCCACTTAGACCCTTCTAGGTCCCTTCTAGGACCACGAGAAACCATGTAGAACCCCCTGGGACCCCCTTAGTGTCTTCTAGGACCATTCTAGGACCACAAGAAACCCTCTAGAGACCCCTGGGACCCCCTTAGGGCCTTATAGGACCCTTTTAGAAACACGAGGAACCCTCTAGAGCCCCCTGGGACCCATTTAGGGCCTTCTAAGACCCTTTTAAGACCACGAGGAACCATCTAGAGCCCCCTGGGACCCCTTTAGGGCCTTCTAGGATGCTTCTAGGACCCAAGGGAACCCTCTAGAGCCCTCTGGGACCATTCTAGGTCTTTCTAGGACCCGTCTAGTGTCACCATGTACCTTCTAGAGCCCCCTGGGACCCTTCTAGAGCTTTATAGGAGACTTCTAGAGTCACCAGGAGCCCTCTAGAGCCCCCTGGGACCCACTTAGGGCCTCCTAGGACACTTCTAGGACAACGAGGAACCCCCTAGAGCACCCTGAGACCCACTTAGGGCCTTCTAGGACACTTCTAGTGTCCCAGGGACACTCTAGAGCCCCCTGGGACCCCATAGGGCCTTCTAGAACCCTTCTAAGACCACGAGGAACTCTCTAGAGGCACCTGGGACCTTCTTAGGGCCTTCTAGGACCTTTCTAGGGCCCCCAGGGACCTTCTAGACCCCCCTGGAACCCCCTTAGGGCCTTCTCAGGTGCTTCTAAGACCTCGAAGAACCCTCTAGAGCTCTTTGAGACCCCCTTAGAGCCTTCTAGGTACATTCTAGCACCACGAGGAACCCTCTAGAGCTCCCTAGGACCCCCTTAGTGCTTTCTATGACCCTTCTAGGACCACGAGAAACCATCTAGAGCCACCTGGGACCTCCTTAGGGCCTTCTGGGTTATTCTAGGAACACATGAAACCCTCTAGAGCCCCCTGGGACCCACTTAGGGCCTCCTAGGACCCTTCTAGGACAACGAGGAAACCCCTAGAGCCACCTGAGACCCACTTAAGGCCTTCTAGGACCCTTCTAGTGCCCCAAGGACCCTCTAGAGCCCCCTGGGACCCCTTAGGGCCTTCTCGGATGCATCTAAGACCACGAGGAACCCTCTAGAGCAACCTTGGACCTATTTAGTGCCTTCTAGAGCTCTTCTAGGACCACGAAGAATCCTCTGGAGTCCTCTGGGCACCCTTAGGGCCTTCTAGAACCCTTCTAGGACCCACGAGAACCCTCTAGAGCCCCGTGGGACCCTTCTAGGGCTTTCTGGGACTCTTCTAGGGTCTCCAGGAACCCTCTAGAGCCCCCTGGGACCTTTCTAGGGCTTACTGGGACCCTTCTAGAGTCACCAGGAAGCCTCTGGAGCCCCCTGGGACCTCCTTAGGTCCTTGTAGGACTCTTCTAAGACTTCTGGAAACCCTCTGGAGCACCCTGGGACGCTGTTAGGGCCTTCTAAGACCCTTCTATGACTTTCTAGAGCCCCCGAGGACCCTTCTAAAGGCTCCCAGACCCTTCTAGAGCCCCTCAGGACCCTTCTGAATGCCCCCAGACCCTTCTAGAGCCCCTCAGAACCCTTCTAGAGCCAGTCAGGACCTTTATGAAGGTTCCAAGACCCTTCTAGAGCCCCCCAGGACCAATCGGAAGGCCCTAGACCGTTTGAGATCCAAGTTGGACCCTTCTAGAGCCCCTCAGGACCCTTCTGAAGGCCTCCAGACCCTTCTAGAGCCCACCCGGGGCCCTTCTGACGGCCCCCAGACCCTTCTAGAGCCGCTCAGGACCCTTCTGAAGGTCTCCAGACCCTTCTAGTTCCCCTGGGCCATTCTGAATGCCCCCAGACGGTTCTAGAGCCACTCAGGGCCCTTCTGATGGCTTCCAGACCATTCTAGATCCACCCAGGGCCATTCTGAAGGACCCCAGACCCTTCTAGAGCCCATCCAGACCCTTCTGAATGCCCCCAGACCATTCTAGAGCCGCTCAGGACCCTTCGGAAGGCCTCCAGACCCTTCTAGATCCCCCCAGAGCCCTTCTGAAGGCCCCCAGACCCTTCTAGAGCCACTCAGGACCCTTCTGAAGGCCTCCAGACCCTTCTAGATCCCCCCAGGGCCATTCTGAAGGCCCCCAGACCTTTCTAGAGCCCATCCAGACCCTTCTGAAGGCCTCCAGACCCTTCTATAGGGGTCCCAAAGAGCTCTAGAGGGTTCCTCAAGGTCCTAGAAGGGTTTTAGAAGGCCCTAAGTGGGTCCCAGGGGGCTCTAGAGGGATCCTGGTGGTCCTAGAAGGGTCCTAGAAGGTCCTAAGGGGGTCCCAGAGGGCTCTACAGGGATCCCCATGGTCTTACAATGGTCCTAGAAGGTCCTAAATTGTCCCAGGGGGTCTACATGGTTCCTAGTGGTCCTAGAAGGGACCTAGAAGGCCCTAAAATGGTCCCAGGGGGCTCTAGAGGGTTCCTCGTGGTCCTAGAAGGGTCTTAGAAGGCCCTAAATGCTTCCCAGTGAGCTCTAGAGGGATGCTGGTGGTGTTTGAAGTGTCCTAGAAGGACCTAAGTGGGTCCCATGGGGCTCTAGAGGGATTCAGGGACTCCTAGAAGGGTCCTAGAAGGTTCTAAGGAGTCCCAGGGGGCTCTGGATGTTTTCTCGTGGTCCTAGAAGGGTCCTAGAAGGTCCTAAGTGGGTCCCAGATGGCTCTAGAGGGTTCCTGGTGATCCTAGAAGGGTCCTAGAAGGCCCTAAGGGAGACCCTGGGGGCTCTAGAGGGTTTCTCGTGGTCCTAGAAGGGTCCTAGAAGGCCTTAAGGAGTCCTAGGGGACTCTAGAGTGTTCCCTGGGGTCTTACAATAGTCCTAGTAGGCCCTAAGTGGGTCCCAGACGACTCTAGGGGGTTCCCTGGGGTCATACAATTGTCCTAGAAGGTCCTAAGTGGTCTCAGGGGGTTCTAGATGGTTCCTCGTGGTCGTAGAAGACACCTAGCAGGCCCTAAGGGGGTCCCAGGGGGCTTTAGAGTGTCCCTGGTGGCCCTAGAAGGGTCCTAGAAGGACCTAAAGGGGTCCCAGGGGGCTCTAGAGGGTCCCTGGGGGCACTAGAATGGTCCTAGAAGGCCCTAAGGGGGTCCCAGAGGGCTCTAGAGTGTCCCTGGTGGTCCTAGAAGGGCCCTAGAAGGGTCTAAAGAGGTCCCAGGGAGCTCTAGAGGGTTCCCCGGGGTCTTACAATGATCCTAGAAGGCCGTAAGGGGTTCCCAGGGAGCTCTAGATGGTTTCTCGTGGTCCTAGAAGGGTCCTAGAAGGCCCTAAGGGCGTCCCAGGGGGCTCTAGAGAGTTTCTCGTGGTCCTAGAACGGTACTAGAAGGACCTAAGTGGGTCCCAGAAGGCTCTAAAGGGATCCTGGTGATCCTAGAAGGGTCCTAGAAGGCCCTAAGGGAGTCCCTGGGGGCTCTAGAGCGTTTCTTGTGGTCCTAGAAGGGTCTTAGAAGGCCATAAAGGGGTCCCAGGGGGCTCTAGAGGGTTCCTGGGAGCACTAGAAGGGTCCTAGAAGGCTTTAAGGGGGTCCCAGAGGGCTTTAGAAGGTTCCTGATGGTCCTAGAAGGGTCCTAGAAGGGCCTAAGTGGGTCCCAGAGGGTTCTAGAAGGTTCCTGGGGCTCCTAGAAGTGTCCTAGAATGCTCTAAGGGGTCCCACGGGGCTCTAGAGTGTCCCTGGGGGCCCTAGAATTGTCCTAGAAGGCCCTAAATGGGTGACAGGGGGGCCTAGAGGGTCCCTGGGGGCACTAAAAGTCTCCTAGAAGGCACAAAATGTGTCACAGAGGGCTCTAGAGGGTTCCTTGTGGTCCTAGAAGGGTCCTAGAAGGCCCTAAGGGGACCCCAAGGAGATCCAGAGGGTTCCTCGTGGTCCTAGAAGGGTCCTAGAAAGCCCTAGAAGGGTCCCAGGGGACTCTGGAGGGTTCCTGGTGATTCTAAAAGGGTCCTAGAAAGCCCTAGAAGGGTCCCAGGGGACTCTGGAGGGTTCCTGGTGATTCTAAAAGGGTCCAAGAAAGCCCTAGAAGGGTCCCAGAGGGCTCTAGAGGGTACCCGTGTGTCCTAGGAGGGTCCTAGAAGGCCCTAAAAGGGTCCCAGCGGGCTCTAGAGGGTCCCTGGGGGTACTAGAAGAGTCCTAGAAGGCCCTAAAGTGGGTCCTAGGGGGCTCTAGAGGGCTCCTGGTGGTCCTAGAAGGCCCTAAAGGGGTCCCAGGGGGCTCTAGACGGACCCTGGCGGCCCTAGAATTGTCCTAGAAGGCCTTAAAGGGGTCCCAGGGGGCTCTAGAGGGTTCCCTGTGTCCTAGAAGGGTCCTAGAAGGCCCTAAGTGTGTCCCAGGGGGCTCTATAGGGTCCCTGGGGGCGCTAGAATTGTCCTAGAAGGCCCTAAGGGGGTCCCAGGGGGCTCTAGAGGGTTCCTTCTGGTCCTAGAAGAGTCCTACAAGGCTCTAAGTGGTACCACGAGGCTCTAGAGGGTTCCCCAGGGTCTTAAAATGAACCTAGAATGCCCTAAGTGGGTCCTAGGGGGCTCTAGATGGTTTCTTGTGGTCCTAGAAGAGTCTTAGAAGGCCTTAAGCAAGTCCCAGGGGGCTCTAGAGAGTTCCTCGTGGTCCTAGAAGGGTCCTAGAAGGCCCTAAGTGGGTCCCAGAGGGCTCTAGAGGGTTCCTGGTGACCCTAGAACGGTCCTAGAAGGACCTAAGGAGGTCCCAGGGGGCTCTAGAGGGTTTCTCGTGGTCCTAGAAGGGTCCTAGTAGGCCCTAACAAGTCCCAGGGGGCTCTAGAGTGTCCCTGGGGGCACTAGAAGGGTCCTAGAAGGCGCAAAGAGGGTCCCAGAGGGCTATAGAGGGCTCCTGGTGTTCCTAGAAGGGTCTTAGAAAGCCCTAAGGGGGTCCCAGGGGGCTCTAGAGGGTCCCTGGGGGCCCTAGAAGGGTCCTAGAATGCCCTAAGGGGGTCCCAGGGGGCTCTCGAGGGTTCCTCGTGGTCCTAGAAGGGTCCTAGAAGGCCCTAAGTGGGTCCCAGAGGGCTCTAGAGGGTTCCTGGTGATCCTTGAAGGGTCCTAGTAGGCCCTAAAGACTCCCAGGGAGCTCTAGAGGGTCTCTGGGGGCACTAGAAGTGTCCTAGAATGTGCAAAAAGGTGTCCCAGAGGGCTCTAGAGGGCTCCTGGTGGTCCTAGAAGGGTCTTAGAAGGCCCTAAGTGGGTCCCAGGGGGCTCTAGAGGGTCCCTGGGGGCCCTAGAAGGGTCCTAGAATGCCCTAAGGGGGTCCCAGGGGGCTCTAGAGGGTTCCTCGTGGTCCTAGAAGGGTCCTCGAAGGCTCTAAGGCATCCCAGGGGGCTCTAGACGGTCTCTGGGGACCCTAGAAGAGTCCTAGAATGCCCTAAAGGTGTCCCAGAGAGCTATAGATGGTTTCTCGTGGTCCTAGAAGGGTCCTAGAAGGCCCTAGAAGGGTCCCGGGGGCTCTAGAGGGTTCCTCGTGGTCCTAGAAGGGTCCTAGAAAGCCCTAGAAGGGTCCCAGGGGACTGTGGAGGGTTCCTGGTGATTCTAAAAGGGTCCAAGAAAGGCCTAGAAGGGTCCCAGAGGGCTCTAGAGGGTACCCGTGGGTCCTAGGAGGGTCCTAGAAGGCCCTAAAAGGGTCCCAGCGGGCTCTAGAGGGTCCCTGGGGGTACTAGAAGAGTCCTAGAAGGCCCTAAGTGGGTCCTAGGGGGCTCTAGAGGGCTCCTGGTGGTCCTAGAAGTGTCCTAGAAGGCCCTAAAGGGGTCCCAGGGGGCTCTAGACGGACCCTGGCGGCCCTAGAATTGTCCTAGAAGGCCCTAAAGGGGTCCCAGGGGGCTCTAGAGGGTTCCTTGTGGTCCTAGAAGGGTCCTAGAAGGCCCTAAGGGGGTCCCAGCGGGCTCTAGAGGGTTCCTGGGGCTCCTAGAAGGGTTCTAGAAGGCTCAAAGGGTAACCAGGGGGCTCTAGAAGGTCCCTGGGGGCCCTAGAAGGGTACTAGAAGGCACTAAAGAGGACCCAGGGTGCTCTGGAGGGTTCCCCAGGGTCTTACCATGGCCCTAGAAAGCCCTAAGGGGGTCCCAGGGGGCTCTTGAGGGTTCCCTGTGTCCTAGAAGGGTCCTAGAAGGCCCTAAGGGGGTCCCAGGGGGCTCTAGAGGGTCCCTGGGGGCGCTAGAATTGTCCTAGAAGGCCCTAAGGGGGTCCCAGGGGGCTCTAGAGGGTTC
Organism: Phaenicophaeus curvirostris; assembly: GCF_032191515.1. NCBI lineage: Eukaryota > Metazoa > Chordata > Aves > Cuculiformes > Cuculidae > Phaenicophaeus > Phaenicophaeus curvirostris. The sequence continues at coordinate 759,813 of NW_027206703.1, forward strand.
CTTCTGGTCCTAGAAGGGTCCTACAAGGCTCTAAGTGGTACCACGAGGCTCTAGAGGGTTCCCCAGGGTCTTAAAATGAACCTAGAATGCCCTAAGTGGGTCCCAGGGGGCTCTAGATGGTTTCTCGTGGTCCTAGAAGAGTCCTAGAAGGCCTTAAGCAAGTCCCAGGGGGCTCTAGAGAGTTCCTCGTGGTCCTAGAAGGGTCCTAGAAGGCCCTAAGTGGGTCCCAGAGGGCTCTAGAGGGTTCCTGGTGACCCTAGAACGGTCCTAGAAGGACCTAAGGAGGTCCCAGGGGGCTCTAGAGGATTTCTCGTGGTCCTAGAAGGGTCCTAGTAGGCCCTAAAGAGTCCCAGGGGGATCTAGAGCGTCCCTGGGGGCACTAGAAGGGTCCTAGAAGGCGCAAAGAGGGTCCCAGAGGGCTATAGAGGGCTCCTGGTGGTCCTAGAAGGGTCTTAGAAAGCCCTAAGGGGGTCCCAGGGGGCTCTAGAGGGTCCCTGGGGGCCCTAGAAGGGTCCTAGAATGCCCTAAGGGGGTCCCAGGGGGCTCTAGAGGGTTCCTCGTGGTCCTAGAAGGGTCCTCGAAGGCTCTAAGGCATCCCAGGGGGCTCTAGACGGTCTCTGGGGACCCTAAAAGAGTCCTAGAACGCCCTAAAGGGGTCCCAGAGAGCTATAGATGGTTTCTCGTGGTCCTAGAAGGGTCCTAGAAGGCCCTAGAAGGGTCCCGGGGGCTCTAGAGGGTTCCTCGTGGTCCTAGAAGGGTCCTAGAAAGCCCTAGAAGGGTCCCGGGGACTCTGGAGGGTTCCTGGTGATTCTAAAATGGTCCAAGAAAGGCCTAGACGGGTCCCAGAGGGCTCTAGAGGGTACCCGTGGGTCCTAGGAGGGTCCTAGAAGGCCCTAAAAGGGTCCCAGGGGGCTCTAGAGGGTCCCTGGGGGTACTAGAAGAGTCCTAGAAGGCCCTAAGTGGGTCCTAAGGGGCTCTAGAGGGCTCCTGGTGGTCCTAGAAGGGTCCTAGAAGGCCCTAAAGGGGTCCCAGGGGGCTCTAGACGGACCCTGGCGGCCCTAGAATTGTCCTAGAAGGCCCTAAAGGGGTCCCAGGGGGCTCTAGAGGGTTCCTTGTGGTCCTAGAAGGGTCCTAGAAGGCCCTAAGGGGGTCCCAGCGGGCTCTAGAGGGTTCCTGGGGCTCCTAGAAGGGTTCTAGAAGGCTCAAAGGGTAACCAGGGGGCTCTAGAAGGTCCCTGGGGGCCCTAGAAGGGTACTAGAAGGCACTAAAGAGGACCCAGGGTGCTCTGGAGGGTTCCCCAGTGTCTTACCATGGCCCTAGAAAGCCCTAAGTGGGTCCCAGGGGGCTCTTGAGGGTTCCCTGTGTCCTAGAAGGGTCCTAGAAGGCCCTAAGTGTGTCCCAGGGGGCTCTAGAGGGTCCCTGGGGGCGCTAGAATTGTCCTAGAAGGCCCTAAGGGGGTCCCAGAGGGCTCTAGAGGGTTCCTTCTGGTCCTAGAAGGGTCCTACAAGGCTCTAAGTGGTACCACGAGGCTCTAGAGGGTTCCCCAGGGTCTTAAAATGAACCTAGAATGCCCTAAGTGGGTCCCAGGGGGCTATAGATGGTTTCTCGTGGTCCTAGAAGAGTCCTAGAAGGCCTTAAGCAAGTCTCAGGGGGCTCTAGAGAGTTCCTCGTGGTCCTAGAAGGGTCCTAGAAGGCCCTAAGTGGGTCCCAGAGGGCTCTAGAGGGTTCCTGGTGACCCTAGAACGGTCCTCGAAGGACCTAAGGAGGTCCCAGGGGGCTCTAGAGGGTTTCTCGTGGTCCTAGAAGGGTCCTAGTAGGCTCTAAGAAGTCCCAGGGGGCTCTAGAGTGTCCCTGGGGGAACTAGAAGGGTCCTAGAAGGCACAAAGAGGGTCCCAGAGGGCTATAGAGGGCTCCTGGTGGTCCTAGAAGGGTCTTAGAAAGCCCTAAGGGGGTCCCAGGGGGCTCTAGAGGGTCCCTGGGGGCCCTAGAAGGGTCCTAGAATGCCCTAAGGGGGTCCCAGGGGGCTCTAGAGGGTTCCTCGTGGTCCTAGAAGGGTCCTAGAAGGCCCTAAGTGGGTCCCAGAGGGCTCTAGAGGGTTCCTGGTGATCCTAGAAGGGTCCTAGTAGGCCCTAAAGACTCCCAGGGAGCTCTAGAGGGTCTCTGGGGGCACTAGAAGTGTCCTAGAATGTGCAAAAAGGTGTCCCAGAGGGCTATAGAGGGCTCCTGGTGGTCCTAGAAGGGTCTTAGAAGGCCCTAAGTGGGTCCCAGGGGGCTCTAGAGGGTCCCTGGGGGCCCTAGAAGGGTCCTAGAATGCCCTAAGGGGGTCCCAGGGGGCTCTAGAGGGTTCCTCGTGGTCCTAGAAGGGTCCTCGAAGGCTCTAAGGCATCCCAGGGGGCTCTAGACGGTCTCTGGGGACCCTAGAAGAGTCCTAGAACGCCCTAAAGGGGTCCCAGAGAGCTATAGATGGTTTCTCGTAGTCCTAGAAGGGTCCTAGAAGGCCCTAAAATGGTCCCGGGGGCTCTAGAGGGTTCCTCGTGGTCCTAGAAGGGTCCTAGAAAGCCCTAAGTGGGTCCAAGGGGGCTCTAGAGGGTTCCTGGTGGTCCTAGAAGGGTCCTAGAAGGCCCTAAAGGGGTCCCAGGGGGCTCTAGAGGGACCCTGGCGGCCCTAGAATTGTCCTAGAAGGCCCTAAGGGGGTCCCAGCGGGCTCTAGATGGTCCCTTGGGGTACTAGAAGAGTCCTAGAAGGCCCTAAGTGGGTCCTAGGGGGCTCTAGAGGGCTCCTGGTGGTCCTAGAATTGTCCTAGAAGGCCCTAAAGGGGTCCCAGGGGGCTCTAGACGGACCCTGGCGGCCCTAGAATTGTCCTAGAAGGCCCTAAAGGGGTCCCAGTGGGCTCTAGAGGGTTCCTCGTGGTCCTAGAAGGGTCCTCGAAGGCTCTAAGTCATCCCAGGTGGCTCTAGACTGTCTCTGGGGACCCTAGAAGAGTCCTAGAACGCCCTAAAGGGGTCCCAGAGAGCTATAGATGGTTTCTCGTGGTCCTAGAAGGGTCCTAGAAGGCCCTAAAATGGTCCCAGGGGGCTCTAGAGGGTTCCTCGTGGTCCTAGAAGGGTCCTAGAAAGCCCTAGAAGGGTCCCAGGGGACACTGGAGGGATCCTGGTGATTCTAAAAGGGTCCAAGAAAGGCCTAGAAGGGTCCCAGAGGGCTCTAGAGGGTACCCGTGGGTCCTAGGAGGGTCCTAGAAGGCCCTAAAAGGGTCCCAGGGGGCTCTAGAGGGTCCCTGGGGGTACTAGAAGAGTCCTAGAAGGCCCTAAGTGGGTCCTAGGGAGCTCTAGAGGGCTCCTGGTGGTCCTAGAAGGGTCCTAGAAGGCCCTAAAGGGGTCCCAGGGGGCTCTAGACGGACCCTGGCGGCCCTAGAATTGTCCTAGAAGGCCCTAAAGGGGTCCCAGGGGGCTCTAGAGGGTTCCTTGTGGTCCTAGAAGGGTCCTAGAAGGCCCTAAGTGGGTCCCAGCGGGCTCTAGAGGGTTCCTGGGGCTCCTAGAAGGGTTCTAGAAGGCTCAAAGGGTAACCAGGGGGCTCTAGAAGGTCCCTGGGGGCCCTAGAAGGGTACTAGAAGGCACTAAAGAGGACCCAGGGTGCTCTGGAGGGTTCCCCAGGGTCTTACCATGGCCCTAGAAAGCCCTAAGGGGGTCCCAGGGGGCTCTTGAGGGTTCCCTGTGTCCTAGAAGGGTCTTAGAAGGCCCTAAGTGTGTCCCAGGGGGCTCTAGAGGGTCCCTGGGGGCGCTAGAATTGTCCTAGAAGGCCCTAAGTGTGTCCCAGGGGGCTCTAGAGGGTCCCTGGGGGCGCTAGAATTGTCCTAGAAGGCCCTAAGGGGGTCCCAGAGGGCTCTAGAGGGTTCCTTCTGGTCCTAGAAGGGTCCTACAAGGCTCTAAGTGGTACCACGAGGCTCTAGAGGGTTCCCCAGGGTCTTAAAATGAACCTAGAATGCACTAAGTGGGTCCCAGGGGGCTCTAGATGGTTTCTCGTGGTCCTAGAAGAGTCCTAGAAGGCCTTAAGCAAGTCTCAGGGGGCTCTAGAGAGTTCCTCGTGGTCCTAGAAGGGTCCTAGAAGGCCCTAAGTGGGTCCCAGAGGGCTCTAGAGGGTTCCTGGTGACCCTAGAACGGTCCTCGAAGGACCTAAGGAGGTCCCAGGGGGCTCTAGAGGGTTTCTCGTGGTCCTAGAAGGGTCCTAGTAGGCTCTAAGAAGTCCCAGGGGGCTCTAGAGTGTCCCTGGGGGCACTAGAAGGGTCCTAGAAGGCGCAAAGAGGGTCCCAGAGGGCTATAGAGGGCTCCTGGTGGTCCTAGAAGGGTCTTAGAAAGCCCTAAGGGGGTCCCAGGGGGCTCTAGAGGGTCCCTGGGGGCCCTAGAAGGGTCCTAGAATGCCCTAAGGGGGTCCCAGGGGGCTCTCGAGGGTTCCTCGTGGTCCTAGAAGGGTCCTCGAAGGCTCTAAGGCATCCCAGGGGGCTCTAGACGGTCTCTGGGGACCCTAGAAGAGTCCTAGAACGCCCTAAAGGGGACCCAGAGAGATATAGATGGTTTCTCGTAGTCCTAGAAGGGTCCTAGAAGGCCCTAAAATGGTCCCGGGGGCTCTAGAGGGTTCCTCGTGGTCCTAGAAGGGTCCTAGAAAGCCCTAGAAGGGTCCCAGGGGACTCTGGAGGGTTCCTGGTGATTCTAAAAGGGTCCAAGAAAGGCCTAGAAGGGTCCCAGAGGGCTCTAGAGGGTACCCGTGGGTCCTAGGAGGGTCCTAGAAGGCCCTAAAAGGGTCCCAGGGGGCTCTAGAGGGTCCCTGGGGGTACTAGAAGAGTCCTAGAAGGCCCTAAGTGGGTCCTAGGGGGCTCTAGAGGGCTCCTGGTGGCCCTAGAAGGGTCCTAGAAGGCCCTAAAGGGGTCCCAGGGGGCTCTAGAGGGACCCTGGCGGCCCTAGAATTGTCCTAGAAGGCCCTAAGGGGGTCCCAGCGGGCTCTAGAGGGTCCCTGGGGGTACTAGAAGAGTCCTAGAAGGCCCTAAGTGGGTCCTAGGGAGCTCTAGAGGGCTCCTGGTGGTCCTAGAAGGGTCCTAGAAGGCCCTAAAGGGGTCCCAGGGGGCTCTAGACGGACCCTGGCGGCCCTAGAATTGTCCTAGAAGGCCCTAAAGGGGTCCCAGGGGGCTCTAGAGGGTTCCTTGTGGTCCTAGAAGGGTCCTAGAAGGCCCTAAGTGGGTCCCAGCGGGCTCTAGAGGGTTCCTGGGGCTCCTAGAAGGGTTCTAGAAGGCTCAAAGGGTAACCAGGGGGCTCTAGAAGGTCCCTGGGGGCCCTAGAAGGGTACTAGAAGGCACTAAAGAGGACCCAGGGTGCTCTGGAGGGTTCCCCAGGGTCTTACCATGGCCCTAGAAAGCCCTAAGGGGGTCCCAGGGGGCTCTTGAGGGTTCCCTGTGTCCTAGAAGGGTCCTAGAAGGCCCTAAGTGTGTCCCAGGGGGCTCTAGAGGGTCCCTGGGGGCGCTAGAATTGTCCTAGAAGGCCTTAAGGGGGTCCCAGGGGGGTCTAGAGGGTTCCTTCTGGTCCTAGAAGGGTCCTACAAGGCTCTAAGTGGTACCACGAGGCTCTAGAGGGTTTCCCAGGGTCTTAAAATGAACCTAGAATGCCCTAAGTGGGTCCCAGGGGGCTCTAGATGGTTTCTCGTGGTCCTAGAAGAGTCCTAGAAGGCCTTAAGCAAGTCTCAGGGGGCTCTAGAGAGTTCCTCGTGGTCCGAGAAGGGTCCTAGAAGGCCCTAAGTGGGTCCCAGAGGGCTCTAGAGGGTTCCTGGTGACCCTAGAACGGTCCTAGAAGGACCTAAGGAGGTCCCAGGGGGCTCTAGAGGATTTCTCGTGGTCCTAGAAGGGTCCTACTAGGACCTAAAGAGTCCCAGGGGGCTCTAGAGTGTCCCTGGGGGCACTAGAAGGGTCCTAGAAGGCGCAAAGAGGGTCCCAGAGGGCTCTAGAGGGCTCCTGGTGGTCCTAGAAGGGTCTTAGAAAGCCCTAAGTGGGTCCCAGGGGGCTCTAGAGGGTCCCTGGGGGCCCTAGAAGGGTCCTAGAATGCACTAAGGGGGTCCCAGGTGGCTCTAGAGGGTTCCTCGTGGTCCTAGAAGGGTCCTAGAAGGCCCTAAGTGGGTCCCAGAGGGCTCTAGATGGTTCCTGGTGATCCTAGAAGGGCCCTAGTAGGCCCTAAAGACTCCCAGGGAGCTCTAGAGGGTCTCTGGGGGCACTAGAAGTGTCCTAGAATGTGCAAAAAGGTGTCCCAGAGGGCTCTAGAGGGCTCCTGGTGGTCCTAGAAGGGTCTTAGAAGGCCCTAAGTGGGTCCCAGGGGGCTCTAGAGGGTCCCTGGGGGCCCTAGAAGGGTCCTAGAATGCCCTAAAATGGTCCCGGGGGCTCTAGAGGGTTCCTCGTGGTCCTAGAAGGGTCCTAGAAAGCCCTAGAAGGGTCCCAGGGGACTCTGGAGGGTTCCTGGTGATTCTAAAAGGGTCCAAGAAAGCCCTAGAAGGGTCCCAGAGGGCTCTAGAGGGTACCCGTGGGTCCTAGGAGGGTCCTAGAAGGCCCTAAAAGGGTCCCAGGGGGCTCTAGAGGGTCCCTGGGGGTACTAGAAGAGTCCTAGAAGGCCCTAAGTGGGTCCTAGGGAGCTCTAGAGGGCTCCTGGTGGTCCTAGAAGGGTCCTAGAAGGCCCTAAAGGGGTCCCAGGGGGCTCTAGACGGACCCTGGCGGCCCTAGAATTGTCCTAGAAGGCCCTAAAGGGGTCCCAGGGGGCTCTAGAGGGTTCCTTGTGGTCCTAGAAGGGTCCTAGAAGGCCCTAAGGAGGTCCCAGCGGGCTCTAGAGGGTTCCTGGGGCTCCTAGAAGGGTTCTAGAAGGCTCAAAGGGTAACCAGGGGGCTCTAGAAGGTCCCTGGGGGCCCTAGAAGGGTACTAGAAGGCACTAAAGAGGACCCAGGGTGCTCTGGAGGGTTCCCCAGGGTCTTACCATGGCCCTAGAAAGCCCTAAGGGGGTCCCAGGGGGCTCTTGAGGGTTCCCTGTGTCCTAGAAGGGTCCTAGAAGGCCCTAAGTGTGTCCCAGGGGGCTCTAGAGGGTCCCTGGGGGCGCTAGAATTGTCCTAGAAGGCCCTAAGGGGGTCCCAGGGGGCTCTAGAGGGTTCCTTCTGGTCCTAGAAGGGTCCTATAAGGCTCTAAGTGGTACCACGAGGCTCTAGAGGGTTCCCCAGGGTCTTAAAATGAACCTAGAATGCCCTAAGTGGGTCCCAGGGGGCTCTAGATGGTTTCTCGTGGTCCTAGAAGAGTCCTAGAAAGCCTTAAGCAAGTCTCAGGGGGCTCTAGAGAGTTCCTCGTGGTCCTAGAAGGGTCCTAGAAGGCCCTAAGAGGGTCCCAGAGGGCTCTAGAGGGTTCCTGGTGACCCTAGAATGGTCCTCGAAGGACCTAAGGAGGTCCCAGGGGGCTCTAGAGGGTTTCTCGTGGTCCTAGAAGGGTCCTAGTAGGCTCTAAGGAGTCCCAGGGGGCTCTAGAGTGTCCCTGGGGGCACTAGAAGGGTCCTAGAAGGCGCAAAGAGGGTCCCAGAGGGCTATAGAGGGCTCCTGGTGGTCCTAGAAGGGTCTTAGAAAGCCCTAAGGGGGTCCCAGGGGGCTCTAGAGGGTCCCTGGGGGCCCTAGAAGGGTCCTAGAATGCCCTAAGGGGGTCCCAGGGGGCTCTAGAGGGTTCCTCGTGGTCCTAGAAGGGTCCTAGAAGGCCCTAAGTGGGTCCCAGAGGGCTCTAGAGGGTTCCTGGTGATCCTAGAAGGGTCCTAGTAGGCCCTAAAGACTCCCAGGGAGCTCTAGAGGGTCTCTGGGGGCACTAGAAGTGTCCTAGAATGTGCAAAAAGGTGTCCCAGAGGGCTCTAGAGGGCTCCTGGTGGTCCTAGAAGGGTCTTAGAAGGCCCTAAGTGGGTCCCAGGGGGCTCTAGAGGGTCCCTGGGGGCCCTAGAAGGGTCCTAGAATGCCCTAAGAGGGTCCCAGGGGGCTCTAGAGGGTTCCTCGTGGTCCTAGAAGGGTCCTCGAAGGCTCTAAGGCATCCCAGGGGGCTCTAGACGGTCTCTGGGGACCCTAGAAGAGTCCTAGAACGCCCTAAAGGGGTCCCAGAGAGCTATAGATGGTTTCTCGTGGTCCTAGAAGGGTCCTAGAAGGCCCTAAAATGGTCCCGGGGGCTCTAGAGGGTTCCTCGTGGTCCTAGAAGGGTCCTAGAAAGCCCTAGAAGGGTCCCAGGGGATTCTGGAGGGTTCCTGGTGATTCTAAAAGGGTCCAAGAAAGCCCTAGAAGGGTCCCAGAGGGCTCTAGAGGGTACCCGTGGGTCCTAGGAGGGTCCTAGAAGGCCCTAAAAGGGTCCCAGGGGGCTCTAGAGGGTCCCTGGGGGTACTAGAAGAGTCCTAGAAGGCCCTAAGTGGGTCCTAGGGGGCTCTAGAGGGCTCCTGGTGGTCCTAGAAGTGTCCTAGAAGGCCCTAAAGAGGTCCCAGGGGGTTCTAGAGGGACCCTGGCGGCCCTAGAATTGTCCTAGAAGGCCCTAAGGGGGTCCCAGCGGGCTCTAGATGGTCCCTGGGGGTACTAGAAGAGTCCTAGAAGGCCCTAAGTGGGTCCTAGGGGGCTCTAGAGGGCTCCTGGTGGTCCTAGAATTGTCCTAGAAGGCCCTAAAGGGGTCCCAGGGGGCTCTAGAGGGACCCTGGCGGCCCTAGAATTGTCCTAGAAGGCCATAAAGGGGTCCCAGTGGGCTCTAGAGGGTTCCTCGTGGTCCTAGAAGGGTCCTCGAAGGCTCTAAGTCATCCCAGGGGGCTCTAGACGGTCTCTGGGGACCCTAGAAGAGTCCTAGAACGCCCTAAAGGGGTCCCAGAGAGCTATAGATGGTTTCTCGTGGTCCTAGAAGGGTCCTAGAAGGCCCTAAAATGGTCCCAGGGGGCTCTAGAGGGTTCCTCGTGGTCCTAGAAGGGTCCTAGAAAGCCCTAGAAGGGTCCCAGGGGACACTGGAGTGTTCCTGGTGATTCTAAAAGGGTCCAAGAAAGGCCTAGAAGGGTCCCAGAGGGCTCTAGAGGGTACCCGTGGGTCCTAGGAGGGTCCTAGAAGGCCCTAAAAGGGTCCCAGGGGGCTCTAGAGGGTCCCTGGGGGTACTAGAAGAGTCCTAGAAGGCCCTAAGTGGGTCCTAGGGGGCTCTAGAGGGCTCCTGGTGGCCCTAGAAGGGTCCTAGAAGGCCCTAAAGGGGTCCCAGGGGGCTCTAGAGGGACCCTGGCGGCCCTAGAATTGTCCTAGAAGGCCCTAAGGGGGTCCCAGGGGGCTCTAGAGGGTCCCTGGGGGTACTAGAAGAGTCCTAGAAGGCCCTAAGTGGGTCCTAGGGAGCTCTAGAGGGCTCCTGGTGGTCCTAGAAGGGTCCTAGAAGGCCCTAAAGGGGTCCCAGGGGGCTCTAGACGGACCCTGGCGGCCCTAGAATTGTCCTAGAAGGCCCTAAAGGGGTCCCAGGGGGCTCTAGAGGGTTCCTTGTGGTCCTAGAAGGGTCCTAGAAGGCCCTAAGGGGGTCCCAGCGGGCTCTAGAGGGTTCCTGGGGCTCCTAGAAGGGTTCTAGAAGGCTCAAAGGGTAACCAGGGGGCTCTAGAAGGTCCCTGGGGGCCCTAGAAGGGTACTAGAAGGCACTAAAGAGGACCCAGGGTGCTCTGGAGGGTTCCCCAGGGTCTTACCATGGCCCTAGAAAGCCCTAAGGGGGTCCCAGGGGGCTCTTGAGGGTTCCCTGTGTCCTAGAAGGGTCCTAGAAGGCCCTAAGTGTGTCCGAGGGGGCTCTAGAGGGTCCCTGGGGGCGCTAGAATTGTCCTAGAAGGCCTTAAGGGGGTCCCAGGGGGCTCTAGAGGGTTCCTTCTGGTCCTAGAAGGGTCCTACAAGGCTCTAAGTGGTACCACGAGGCTCTAGAGGGTTTCCCAGGGTCTTAAAATGAACCTAGAATGCCCTAAGTGGGTCCCAGGGGGCTCTAGATGGTTTCTCGTGGTCCTAGAAGAGTCCTAGAAGGCCTTAAGCAAGTCTCAGGGGGCTCTAGAGAGTTCCTTGTGGTCCGAGAAGGGTCCTAGAAGGCCCTAAGTGGGTCCCAGAGGGCTCTAGAGGGTTCCTGGTGACCCTAGAACGGTCCTAGAAGGACCTAAGGAGGTCCCAGGGGGCTCTAGAGGATTTCTCGTGGTCCTAGAAGGGTCCTACTAGGACCTAAAGAGTCCCAGGGGGCTCTAGAGTGTCCCTGGGGGCACTAGAAGGGTCCTAGAAGGCGCAAAGAGGGTCCCAGAGGGCTATAGAGGGCTCCTGGTGGTCCTAGAAGGGTCTTAGAAAGCCCTAAGTGGTTCCCAGGGGGCTCTAGAGGGTCCCTGGGGGCCCTAGAAGGGTCCTAGAATGCACTAAGGGGGTCCCAGGTGGCTCTAGAGGGTTCCTCGTGGTCCTAGAAGGGTACTAGAAGGCCCTAAGTGGGTCCCAGAGGGCTCTAGATGGTTCCTGATGATCCCAGAAGGGCCCTAGTAGGCCCTAAAGACTCCCAGGGAGCTCTAGAGGGTCTCTGGGGGCACTAGAAGTGTCCTAGAATGTGCAAAAAGGTGTCCCAGAGGGCTCTAGAGGGCTCCTGGTGGTCCTAGAAGGGTCTTAGAAGGCCCTAATTGGGTCCCAGGGGGCTCTAGAGGGTCCCTGGGGGCCCTAGAAGGGTCCTAGAATGCCCTAAAATGGTCCCGGGGGCTCTAGAGGGTTCCTCGTGGTCCTAGAAGGGTCCTAGAAAGCCCTAGAAGGGTCCCAGGGGACTCTGGAGGGTTCCTGGTGATTCTAAAAGGGTCCAAGAAAGCCCTAGAAGGGTCCCAGAGGGCTCTAGAGGGTACCCGTGGGTCCTAGGAGGGTCCTAGAAGGCCCTAAAAGGGTCCCAGGTGGCTCTAGAGGGTCCCTGGGGGTACTCGAAGAGTCCTAGAAGGCCCTAAGTGGGTCCTAGGGGGCTCTAGAGGGCTCCTGGTGGTCCTAGAAGGGTCCTAGAAGGCCCTAAAGGGGTCCCATGGGGCTCTATGTGTTTCCTGGGGCTCATAGAATGGACCTAGAAGGCTCTAAGGGGTCCCAGGGGGCTCTAGAGGGTCTCTTGTGGACCAAGAAGTGTCCAAGAAGGCCCTTAAGTGGTCCCACATGTCTCTAGATGGTTACTCGTGGCCCTAGAAGACCCCTAGAAGGCCCTTAAGTCATCCCACGGGTCTCTAGATGGTTACTCGTGGTCCTAGAAGACCCCTAGATGGCCCTAAGTGGGTCCCAGGGGGCTCTAGAGGGATCCTGGTGGTCCTAGAAGGGTCCTAGAAGGCTGTATAGAGGACCCAGGGTGCTCTAGAGGGTTCCCCGGGGTCTTACCATGGTCCTAGAAGGCCCTAAGCGGGACCCAGGGGGCTCTAGAGGGTCCCTGGGGGCGCTAGAATTGTCCTAGAAGGCCCTAAGGGGGTCACAGGGGGCTCTAGAGGGTTCCTGGTGGTCCTAGAACGGTACTAGAAGGCCCTAAGGTGGTCCCAGGGGGTTCTAGAATATTCCTGGGGTCCTAGAAGGGTCCTAGAATGCTCTAAGTTTTCCCAGGGTGCTCTAGATGGTTCCAGAGAGTCTTAAAATGGTCCTAGAAGGCCCTGAGTGGGTCCCAGGGGGCTCTAGAGGGTCCCTGCCTGCACTAGAAGGGCCCTAGAAGGCCCTAAGGGGGTCCCAGAGGGCTCTAGAGGGTTCCTCGCCGTCCTAGAAGGGTCCTAGAAGGCCCTAAGTGGGTCTCAGGAAGCTCTAGAGGGTTCCTGGGGCTCCTAGAAGGGTTCTAGAAGGCTCAAAGTGTAACCAGGGGGCTCTAGAAGGTCTCTGGGGGCCCTAGAAGGGTACTAGAAGGCACTAAAGAGGACCCAGGGTGCTCTGGAGGGTTCCCCGGGGTCTTACCATGGTCCTAGAAGGCCCTAAGGGGGTCCCAGGGGGCTCTAGAGGGTTACCCGATATCTTAAATTGGTCTTAGAAGGCCCTAAAGGGGTCCCAGGGGGCTCTACAGGGTTCCCCGGGGTCTTAAAATGGTCCTAGAAGGCCCTAAGTGGGTCCCAGGGGGCTCTGGAAGTTTTCTCGTGGTCCTAAAAGGGTCTTAGAAGGCCCTTAAGGGGTCCAAGGGATCTCTAGAGGGTTTCTGGTGACTCTAGACGTGTCCTAGAAAGCCCTAGAAGGGTCCCAGGGGGCTCTAGAGGGTACCCACAGGTCCTAGAAGGGTCCTAGAATGCTCTAAGCGGTCCCAGGGGGCTCTAGAGGGTCCCTGGAGGACTTAGAAGTGTCCTAGAAGGCCCGAAGGGGGTCCCACGGGGCTCTAGATGGTTCCCGTGGGTCCTAGAAGGGTCCTAGATGGCCCTAAGTGTGTCCCAAGGGGCTCTAGATGGTTCCTCATAGTCCTAGAAGGGTCCTAGTAGGCCCTAAGGCAGTCCCAGTGGGCTCTAGAGGGTCCCTGGGGTCCCTAGAAGGGTCCTAGAAGGCCCTAAAGGGGACCCAGGGGGCTCTAGAGGGTTCCCCAGGGTCTTACACTGGTCCTAGTTGGCCCTAAGGGGGTCCCAGGGGGCTCTAGATTGTTTCTCGTGGTCCTAGAAGGGTCCTAGAAGGCCCTAAGGGGGTCCAGTGGGCTCTAGAGGGTCCCTGGGGGTCCAAGAAGGGTTCTAGAAGGCCCTAAGGGGGTCCTAGGTGGCTCTAGAGGGTTCCTCGTGGTCATAGAAGGGTCCTAGAAGGTCCTAAGCGGGTCTCAGGGGGCTCTAGAGGGTTCCTCGTGGTCCTAGAAGGGTCCTAGAAGGCCCTAAGTGTGTCCCAGAGGGCTCTAGAGGGTCTCTGGTGTCCCTAGAAGCGTCCTAGAAGGCACTAAGTGGGTCCCAGGGAGCTCTAGAGGGTTTCTCGTGGTCCTAGAGGGGTCCCAGGGGGCTCTAGAGGGTTCCTGGTGACTCTAAAAGTGTCCAAGAAAGCCCTAGAAGGGTCCCAGGGTGCTCTAGAGGGTTCCTGGTGATTCTAAAAGGGTCCTAGAAAGCCCTAGAAGGGTCCCAGAGGGCTCTAGAGGGTTCCCTGGGGGCTTACAATGATCCTAGAAGGCCCTACGGGAGTCCCAGGTGGCTCTAGAGGGTTTCTCGTGGTCCTAGAAGGGTCCTAGAAAGCCCTAAGTGGGTCCCAGTGGGTTCTAGAGGGTCCCTGGGGGGCCCTAGAAGGGTCCAAGAAGGCCCTAAAGAGGTCCCAGGGGGCTCTAGAGGGATTCTCGTGGTCCTAGATGGGTCCTAGAAGGCCTTAAGGGGTCCCAGGGGGCTCTAGATGGCTCCTCGTGGTCCTAGAAGGGTCTTAGAAGGCCGTAAAGAGGTCCCAGGGGGCTCTAGATATCTTTAGATTGGATCTGGGGGGCTCTAGAAGGGTCTGGGGGCTTTTAGAAGGGATGTAAGAAGCTCTAGAAGGGTTCAGGGTCTTTTTGAAGCTCTCTGGGGGGCTCTAGAAGGGTCTGGGTTCTTTTAGAATGGGCGTGAGAAGCTCTTGAAGGGTCCAGGTGCCTTTAGAATGTCTCTGGGGGGCTCTAGATGGGTCTGGGGGCTTTTAAAAGGGTCATGAGAAGCTCTAGAAGGGTCCAGGGGCCTTTATAATGTCTCTGGGGGGCTCTAGAAGGGTCTGGGGGCTTTTAGAAGGGACGTGAGAAGCTCTAGAAGGGTCCAGGGGCCTTTAGAAGGTCTCTGGAGGGTCCAGAGGGGTCTGGGGGCCTTTAGAATTGTCCAGATGGGCTCTAGAAGGGTCTTGGCACTTTTAGAAGGGACCCAGGGGGCTCTAGAAGGGTCCAGGGGCTTTTAGTAGGGACGTGAGAAGCTCTAGAAGTTAGGGGTTAGTGTTAGGGTTAGGGTCATTAGGGTTAGGGTTAGGATTTGGGTTAGGGTTAGGGGATATGGATAGGGGTATAGGGTTAGGGTTAGGGTCATTAGGGTTAGGGTTAGGGGTTAGAGTTAGGGGTTAGGGTTAGGGGTTAGGGGTTATGGTTAGGGTTAGGGTTTAGGGTTAGGGTTTAGGTTTAGGGTTAGGGTTAGGGGTTAGGGTTAGGGTTAGGGTTAGGGTTAGGGTTGGGTTAGGGTTAGTGTTAGGGTTAGGGTCATTAGGGTTAGGGTTAGGGCTTAGGGGTTAGAGTTAGGGGTTAGGGTTAGGGGTTAGGGTTAGGGTTTGTGTTTAGGGTTAGGGTTAGGGTTAGGATTAGGGTTAGGGTCATTAGGGTTAGGGTTAGGGGTTAGGGTTAGGGTTAGGGTTGGGTTAGGGTTAGTGTTAGGGTCATTAGGGTTAGGGTTTAGGGGTTAGGTTTAGGGTTAGGGTCATTAGGGTTAGGGTCATTAGGGTTAGTGTTAGGGGTTAGAGTTAGGGGTTAGTGTTAGGGGTTAGGGTTTAGGGTTAGGGTTTAGGCTTAGGGTTAGGGGTTAGGGTTAGGCTTAGGGGTTAGGGTTAGTGTTAGATTAGGGTTAAGGTTAGGGTTAGGGTCATAAGGGTTAGGGTTATGGTTAGGGTTATGGTTATGGTTAGGGGTTAGGGTGAGGGTTAGAGTTTAGGGTCATTAGGGTTAGGGTTAGGGGTTAGGGTTTATGGTTAGGGTTAGGGTCAGGGTTGGGTTAGGGTTAGGGTTAGGGTTTAGGGTGAGGGTTAGGGTTAGGGTTTCACGTTATGTGCTTAGGGTTACGGGGTTAGGGTTAGGGTGTAAGGGATTAGGGTTAGGGTTAGGGTGTTAGGGATTAGGGTTAGGGGGATAGGGATTAGGGTTATGGTTATCCGGTTAGGGTCAGGGTTGGGGATAGGGGGTTAGGGTTAAGTGTTAGGGTTAGGGGATTAGTCCTTCTAGAGCCCCTCTAGACAAATCTAAAGGCCTCTAGACCCTTCTAGAGGCCCCCAGAGTCCTTCTAAAGGACCCCAGATCTCTCTAAAGACCGCCAGAGCCCTTCTAAAGGCCCCCAGACCCTCCTAGAACTCCACTGGACCCTTCTAAAAGCCCCCAGACCCTTCTAGAGCACCTGACGTCCATTCTAAAAGACCCCAGACCATTCTAGCACCCACCGGGGCCCTTCTAAAAGTGCCAAGACCATTCTAGAGCCCTTCTGGACCATTCTAAAGGCCCCCAGACCATTCTAGACTCCCCAGAGCCCTTCTAAAGGCCCCTGGACCCTTCCAGAGCTTCTCACGTCCCTTCTAAAAGACCCCAGACCCTTTGCGTGCCCCCCAGAGACCTTCTAAAGGCCCCTGGACCCTTCTAGAGCTTCTCACGTCCCTTCTAAAAGACCCCAGACCCTTCGAGAGCCCCCCAGAGACCTTCTAAAAGCGACCAGGCCATTCTAGAGCCCATCGGGACCATTCTAACAGCCTCCAGACTCCTCTAGAGCCCCCAGAACTATTTTAAAGGTCCTTGGACCCTTCTAGAGCTTCTCACGTCCCTTCTAAAAGAACCCAGACCTTTCTAGAGCCCCCCAGAGACCTTCTAAAGGCGCCCAGACCCTTCCACAGCCACTCACATCCCTTCTAAATGCCCACAGACCCTTCTAGAGCCCCCCAGAGACCTTCTAAAGGACCCTGGACCCTTCTAGAGCTTCTCACGTCGCTTCTAAAAGACCCCAGACCATTCTAGACCCCCCAGAGACATTCTAAAGGCATCTAGACCCTTCTAAATCCTCCCAGACCCATTCTAATGGACCCTAGACCCTTCTAGAGGGCCCCAGAGTCCTTCTAAAAGACCCCAGATCCCACTAGAGCCCCCCAGAGACGTTCTAAAGGCCCCTGGACCCTTCTAGAGTTTCTCACGTCCTTTCTAAAGGCCCCCAGACCCTTCTAGAGCCCCCCAGAGACGTTCTAAAGGCCCCTGGACCCTTCTAGAGCTTCTCACATCCCTTCTAGAAGCCTCCAGACCCTTCTAGAGCCGCCAGAGACCTTCTAAAGGACCCTGGACCCTTCTAGAGCATCTCACGTCCCTTCTAGAGGACCCCAGACCCTTCTAGAGGCCCTCAGCGACATTCTAAAGGCCCCTGGAACCATCTAGATCTTCTCACGTCCATTTTAAAAGACCCCAGACCCTTCTAGAACACCCCAGACCCATTCTAAAGGACCCTAGACCCTTCTAGAGCCCATCTGGACAATTCTAAAAGCCCCCAGACCCTTCTAGAGCCCCCCAGGGAGATTCAAAAAGACCCTGAACCCTTCTAGAGCTTCTCACATCCATTCTAAAAGCGCCCAGACCCTTCTAGAGCCCCCCAGATCCATACTAAAGACCTCTAGAGCCCCCTGGGACCCCTTTATGGCCTTCTAAGACCCTTCTAGGACCACGAGGAACCCTCTAGAGCCCTCTGAGAACCACTTAGGGCCTTCTAGAATCCTTCTAGGACCACCAGGAACCCTCTAGAGCCCCCTGGGACGCACTTACGGCCTTCTAGGACGCTTCTAGGACCTCGAGAAACAATCTAGAGCCCCCTGGGACCCCTTTAGGGCCTTCTAGGACCCTTCTAGGACCACGAGAAACCATCTAGAGCCCCATGGGACCCACTTAGAGCCTTCTAGGATCATTGTAAGACCCCTGGGAACCTTCTAGAGACCCCTGGGACCCCTTTAGTGCCTTCTAGGACCCTTCTAGGACCACCAGGAACCCTCTAGAGCCCCCTAGGACCACTTTAGGGCCTTCTAGGACCCTTTTAGGACCACGAGAAACAACCTAGAGACCCCTGGTACCCCCTTAGGGCCTTCTAGGACGATTGTAAGACCACGGGGAACACTCTAGAGCCCCCTGGGTCCCCTTTAGTGCCTTCTAGGATACTTCTAGGGCCCCCAGGGACCCTCTAAAGACCCCTGGGAGCCTTCTAAAACCACCAGGAACCCTCTAGAGCCCACTGGGACCCCTTAGGGCTTTGTAGAACCCTTCTAGGACCACGAGGAACCCTCTAGAGCCCCCTGGGACCACCTTAGGGCCTTCTAAGACCCTTCTAGGACCCACAGGCACCATCTAGAGCCCCCTGGGACCCCTTTAGGGCCTTCTAGGTCACTTCTAGGCCCTCTAGGTACCCTCTAGAGTCCCCTGGGACAGCTTAGAGCCTTCTAGAACCCTTCTAGGAGCACCAGGAGCCATCTAGAGCCCCCTGGGACCACTTTAGGGTCTTCTAGGACCCTTCTAGGACCACAGGGAAACCTCTAGAGCCCCCTGGGACCCTTCTAGGGCTTTCTAGGACACTTCTAGATTCACCAGGAACCCTCTAAAGCTCCCTTGGACCCCTTTAGGACTTTCTAGGACCCTTCTAGGACCACGAGAAACCTTCTAGAGCCCCCTGGGACCCACTTAGGGCCTTCTAGGACCATGGTAAGACCCCGGGGAACGCTCTAGAGCCCCCTGGGACCCCTTTAGGGCCTTCTAGGACTATTCTAGGGCGCCCGGAGACCCTCTAGAGCCCCCTGGAACCTCTTAGACCTTTCTAGGGCCCTTCTAGGAACCCCAGGAACCCTCTAGAGTTCACTGGGACCACTTTAGGGCCTTCTAGGTCCATTCTAAGACCACAAAAAACCATCCAGAGCCCTCTGGGAACCACTTAGGTCCTTCTAGGATCCTCCTAGGACCACGAGGAACCGTCTAGAGCTCCCTGGGCCCCATTTAGAGCCTCCTAGGACCCTTCTAGGACAACGAGAAACCCTCTAGAGCCCTCTGGGAACCACTTAGGGCCTTCTAGAATCCTTCTAGGACCACCAGGAACCCTCTAGAGCCCCCTGGGACCTCCTTAGGGCCTTCTAGGACCATTCTAGGGCACCCAGGGACCTTCTAGAGCCCCCTGGAACACCCTTAGGGCCTTCTCGGACGCTTCTAAGACCACGAAGGACCCTCTAGAGCCCCCTGGGTCCCCTTTAGGGCCTTCTAGGACCCTTTTAGAACCACGAGGAACCCTCTAGAGCCCCCTGGGACCCATTTAGGTCCTTCTAAGACCCTTTTAGGACCACGAGGAACCATCTAGACCCCCTTGGGACCCCTTTAGGGCCTTCTAGGACCCTTCTAGGACCCACGGGAACCCTCTAGAGCCCTCTGGGACCATTCTAGGTCTTTCTAGGACCCTTCTAGTGTCACCAGGAACCCTCTAGAGCCTTCTGGGACCCTTCTAGAGCTTTATAGGAGACTTCTAGAGTCACCAGGAGCCCTCTAGAGCCCCCTGGGACCCACTTAGAGCCTTCTAGGTACATTCTAGCACCACGAGGAACCCTCTAGAGCACCCTGAAACCAACTTAGGGCCTTCTAGGACACTTCTAGTGTCTCAGGGACCCTCTAGAGCCCTCTGGGACCCCATAGAGCCTTCTAGAACCCTTCTAAGACCACGAGAAACTCTCTAGAGGCACCTGGGACCTCCTTAGGGCCTTCTAGGACATTTCTAGGGCCCCCAGGGACCTTCTAGAGCCCTCTGGGACCCACTTAGGGCCTTCTCGGACGCTTCTAAGACCACAAAGAACCCTCTAGAGCTCCCTAGGACCCCCTTAGAGCCTTCTATGACCCTTCTAGGACAACGAGAAACCATCTAGAGCCACCTGGGACCTCCTTAGGGCCTTCTGGGTTATTCTAGGAACACATGGAACCCTCTAGAGCCTCCTGGGACAACTTAGGGCCATGTAGGACCATTGTAAGATGCCGGGGAACCCTCTAGAGCCCCTTGGGACCGATTTAGTGCCTTCTAGGACCCTTCTAGTGCCCCCAGGGACCTTCTAGAGCACACTGGGACCCCCTTAGAGCCTTCTAGGACCCTTCTAGGAGCCCCAGGAACCCTCTAGAGCCCCCTGGGAACCCCTTGGGGCATTCTAGGACCATTCTAGGACCACGAGGAACCCTCTAGAGCCCCATGGGACCCATTAAAGGCCTTCTAGAACACTTCTAGAACTACAAGGAACCATCTAGAACCCCCTGGGAAATTTCTAGGATTTTCTAAGACCCTTGTAGAGGCACCAGGAACCCTCTAGAGTCCCCTGGGACCCCCTTAGGGCCTTCTAGAACCCTTCTAGGACCACGAGAAACCCTCTAGAGACACCTGGGACCCCCGTAGGGCCTTCTAGGATCATTGTAAGTCCCTGGGAAACCCTCTAGAGACCCCTGGGACCTCCTTAGGGCCTTCTAGGACCCTTCTAGGACCCCCAGGGACCCTCTAGAGCCCACTGGGACCCCTTAGAGCCTTCTAGGACCCTTCTAAGACCACGAGGAACCCTGTAGAGCAACCTTGGACCCATTTAGTGCCTTCTAGAGCTCTTCTAGGACCACGAAGAATCCTCTGGAGTCCTCTGGGCACACTTAGGGCCTTCTAAGACCCTTCTAGGGCCACAAGGAACCCTCTAGAGCCCCCTGGGACCCCTTTAGGGACTTCTAGGACCCTTCTAGGACCATGAGAAACAATCTACAGCCCCCTGGGACCAGTTTAGGGCCTTCTAGGACCCTTCTAGGACCATGAGAAACCCTCTAGAGCCCCCTGGGACCCACTTAGGGCCTTCTAGGACCATGGTAAGACCCCGGGGAACACTCTAAAGCCCCCTGGAACCACTTTAGGGCCTTCTAGGGCCCTTCTAGGACCATGAGAAACAACCTAGAGCCCCCTAGTACCCCCTTAGGGCCTTCTAGGACCATTGTAAGTCACCGGCGAACACTCTAGAGCCCCCTGGGTCCCCTTTAGGGCCTTCTAGGACCCTTCTAGGGCCCCCAGGGACCCTCTAGAGCCCCCTGGGACCGCATGGATCCTTATAGGACTCTTCTAGGAGTACCAGGAACCCTCTAGAACCCCCTGGGACCATTTTAGGGCCTTCTAGGACCCTTCAAGGACCACAGGGAACCCTCTAGAGCCCCATTGGACCCTTCTAGGGCTTTCTAGGACACTTCTAGAGTAACCAGGAACCCTCTAGAACTCCCTCGGACCACTTTAGGACCGTCTAGGACCCTTCAAGGACCACGAGAAACCCTCTAGAGCCCCCTGGGACCCACTTAGACCCTTCTAGGTGCCTTCTAGGACCACGAGAAACCATGTAGAACCCCCTGGGACCCCCTTAGTGTCTTCTAGGACCATTCTAGGACCACGAGAAACCCTCTAGAGACCCCTGGGACCCCCTTAGGGCCTTCTAGGACCCTTTTAGAAACACGAGGAACCCTCTAGAGCCCCCTGGGACCCATTTAGGGCCTTCTAAGACCCTTTTAAGACCACGAGGAACCATCTAGAGCCCCCTGGGACCCCTTTAGGGCCTTCTAGGACGCTTCTAGGACTCAAGGGAACCCTCTAGAGCCCTCTGGGACCATTCTAGGTCTTTCTAGGACCCGTCTAGTGTCACCATGTACCTTCTAGAGCCCCCTGGGACCCTTCTAGAGCTTTATAGGAGACTTCTAGAGTCACCAGGAGCCCTCTAGAGCCCCCTGGGACCCACTTAGGGCCTCCTAGGACACTTCTAGGACAACGAGGAACCCCCTAGAGCACCCTGAGACCTACTTAGGGCCTTCTAGGACACTTCTAGTGTCCCAGGGACCCTCTAGAGCCCCCTGGGACCACATAGGGCCTTCTAGAACCCTTCTAAGACCACGAGGAACTCTCTAGAGGCACCTGGGACCGTCTTAGGGCCTTCTAGGACCTTTCTAGGGCCCCCAGGGACCTTCTAGAGCCCCCTGGAACCCCCTTAGGGACTTCTCAGATGCTTCTAAGACCTCGAAGAACCCTCTAGAGCTCTTTGGGACCCCCTTAGAGCCTTCTAGGTACATTCTAGCACCACGAGGAACCCTCTAGAGCTCCCTAGGACCCCCTTAGTGCTTTCTATGACCCTTCTAGGACCACGAGAAACCATCTAGAGCCACCTGGGACCTCCTTAGGGCCTTCTGGGTTATTCTAGGAACACATGAAACCCTCTAGAGCCCCCTGGGACCCACTTAGGGCCTCCTAGGACCCTTCTAGGACAACGAGGAAACCCCTAGAGCCACCTGAGACCCACTTAAGGCCTTCTAGGACCCTTCTAGTGCCCCAAGGACCCTCTAGAGCCCCCTGGGACCCCTTAGGGCCTTCTCGGACGCATCTAAGACCACGAGGAACCCTCTAGAGCAACCTTGGACCTATTTAGTGCCTTCTAGAGCTCTTCTAGGACCACGAAGAATCCTCTGGAGTCCTCTGGGCACCCTTAGGGCCTTCTAGAACCCTTCTAGGACCCACGAGAACCCTCTAGAGCCCCGTGGGACCCTTCTAGGGCTTTCTGGGACTCTTCTAGGGTCTCCAGGAACCCTCTAGAGCCCCCTGGGACCTTTCTAGGGCTTACTGGGACCCTTCTAGAGTCACCAGGAACCCTCTAGAGCCTCCTGGGACCCGCTTAGGGCTTTCTAGGACCCTCCTAGGGCCACGAGGAACCATCTAGAGCCCCCTGAGACCCCCTTAGAACCTTATAGGAACCTTCTACGACCACGAGGATACCTCTAGAGCGCTCTGGGACCCCCTTAGGACCTTCTAGGAACCTTCTAGGACCACCAGGAACCCTCTAGAGCCCCCTGGGACCCCCTTACGACCTTCTAGGAACCTTCTAGAACCCACAGGTACCCGCTAGATCCACCTGGGACCCACTTAGGCCTTTCAAGGACCCTTCTAGAGTCACCAGGAAGCCTCTGGAGCCCCCTGGGACCTCCTTAGGTCCTTGTAGGACTCTTCTAAGACTTCTGGAAACCCTCTGGAGCACCCTGGGACGCTGTTAGGGCCTTCTAAGACCCTTCTATGACTTTCTAGAGCCCCCGAGGACCCTTCTAAAGGCTCCCAGACCCTTCTAGAGCCCCTCAGGACCCTTCTGAATGCCCCCAGACCCTTCTAGAGCCCCTCAGAACCCTTCTAGAGCCAGTCAGGACCTTTATGAAGGTTCCAAGACCCTTCTAGAGCCCCCCAGGACCAATCGGAAGACCCTAGACCGTTTGAGATCCAAGTTGGACCCTTCTAGAGCCCCTCAGGACCCTTCTGAAGGCCTCCAGACCCTTCTAGAGCCCACCCGGGGCCCTTCTGAAAGCCCCCAGACCCTTCTAGAGCCCACCCACGGCCCTTCTGACGGCCCCCAGACCCTTCTAGAGCCGCTCAGGACCCTTCTGAAGGTCTCCAGACCCTTCTAGTTCCCCTGGGCCATTCTGAAGGCCCCCAGACGGTTCTAGAGCCACTCAGGGCCCTTCTGATGGCTTCCAGACCATTCTAGATCCCCCCAGGGCCATTCTGAAGGACCCCAGACCCTTCTAGAGCCCATCCAGACCCTTCTGAATGCCCCCAGACCATTCTAGAGCCGCTCAGGACCCTTCGGAAGGCCTCCAGACCCTTCTAGATCCCCCCAGGGCACTTCTGAAGGCCCCCAGACCCTTCTAGAGCCACTCAGGACCCTTCTGAAGGCCTCCAGACCCTTCTAGATCCCCCCAGGGCCATTCGGAAGGCCCCCAGACCTTTCTAGAGCCCATCCAGACCCTTCTGAAGGCCTCCAGACCCTTCTATAGGGGTCCCAAAGAGCTCTAGAGGGTTCCTCAAGGTCCTAGAAGGGTTTTAGAAGGCCCTAAGTGGGTCCCAGGGGGCTCTAGAGGGATCCTGGTGGTCCTAGAAGGGTCCTAGAAGGTCCTAAGGGGGTCCCAGAGGGCTCTACAGGGATCCCCATGGTCTTACAATGGTCCTAGAAGGTCCTAAATTGTCCCAGGGGGTCTACATGGTTCCTAGTGGTCCTAGAAGGGACCTAGAAGGCCCTAAAATGGTCCCAGGGGGCTCTAGAGGGTTCCTCGTGGTCCTAGAAGGGTCTTAGAAGGCCCCAAATGCTTCCCAGTGAGCTCTAGAGGGATGGTGGTGGTGTTTGAAGTGTCCTAGAAGGACCTAAGTGGGTCCCATGGGGCTCTAGAGGGATTCAGGGACTCCTAGAAGGGTCCTAGAAGGCTCTAAGGAGTCCCAGGGGGCTCTGGATGGTTTCTGGTGGTCCTAGGAGGGTCCTAGAAGGTCCTAAGTGGGTCCCAGATGGCTCTAGAGGGTTCCTGGTGATCCTAGAAGGGTCCTAGAAGGCCCTAAGGGAGTCCCTGGGGGCTCTAGAGGGTTTCTCGTGGTCCTAGAAGGGTCCTAGAAGGCCTTAAGGAGTCCTAGGGGACTCTAGAGTGTTCCCTGGGGTCTTACAATAGTCCTAGTAGGCCCTAAGTGGGTCCCAGACGACTCTAGGGGGTTCCCTGGGGTCATACAATTGTCCTAGAAGGTCCTAAGTGGTCTCAGGGGGTTCTAGATGGTTCCTCGTGGTCGTAGAAGACACCTAGCAGGCCCTAAGGGGGTCCCAGGGGGCTTTAGAGTGTCCCTGGTGGCCCTAGAAGGGTCCTAGAAGGACCTAAAGGGGTCCCAGGGGGCTCTAGAGGGTCCCTGGGGGCACTAGAATGGTCCTAGAAGGCCCTAAGGGGGTCCCAGAGGGCTCTAGAGTGTCCCTGGTGGTCCTAGAAGGGCCCTAGAAGGGCCTAAAGAGGTCCCAGGGAGCTCTAGAGGGTTCCCCGGGGTCTTACAATGATCCTAGAAGGCCGTAAGGGGTTCCCAGGGAGCTCTAGATGGTTTCTCGTGGTCCTAGAAGGGTCCTAGAAGGCCCTAAGGGCGTCCCTGGGGGCTCTAGAGCGTTTCTTGTGGTCCTAGAAGGGTCTTAGAAGGCCATAAAGGGGTCCCAGAGGGCTCTAGAGGGTTCCTGGGAGCACTAGAAGGGTCCTAGAAGGCTTTAAGGGGGTCCCAGAGGGCTTTAGAAGGTTCCTGGTGGTCCTAGAAGGGTCCTAGAAGGGCCTAAGTGGGTCCCAGAGGGTTCTAGAAGGTTCCTGGGGCTCCTAGAAGTGTCCTAGAATGCTCTAAGGGGTCCCACGGGGCTCTAGAGTGTCCCTGGGGGCCCTAGAATTGTCCTAGAATGCCCTAAATGGGTCACAGAGGGGCCTAGAGGGTCCCTGGGGGCACTAAAAGTCTCCTAGAAGGCACAAAATGTGTCACAGAGGGCTCTAGAGGGTTCCTCGTGGTCCTAGAAGGGTCCTAGAAAGCCCTAGAAGGGTCCCAGGGGACTCTAGAGGGTTCCTGGTGATTCTAAAAGGGTCCTAGAAAGCCCTAGAAGGGTCCCAGGGGACTCTGGAGGGTTCCTGGTGATTCTAAAAGGGTCCAAGAAAGGCCTAGAAGGGTCCCAGAATACTCTAGAGGGTACCCGTGTGTCCTAGGAGGGTCCTAGAAGGCTCTAAAAGGGTCCCAGGGGGCTCTAGAGGGTCCCTGGGGGCGCTAGAATTGTCCTAGAAAGCCCTAAGGGGGTCCCAGGGGGCTCTTGAGGGTTCCCTGTGTCCTAGAAGGGTCCTAGAAGGCCCTAAGTGTGTCCCAGGGGGCTCTAGAGGGTCCCTGGGGGCGCTAGAATTGTCCTAGAAGGCCCTAAAGGGGTCCCAGGGGGCTCTAGAGGGTTCCTTCTGGTCCTAGAAGGGTCCTAGAAGGCTCTAAGTGGTACCACGAGGCTCTAGAGGGTTCCCCAGGGTCTTAAAATGAACCTAGAATGCCCTAAGTGGGTCCCAGGGGGCTCTAGATGGTTTCTCGTGGTCCTAGAAGAGTCTTAGAAGGCCTTAAGCAAGTCCCAGGGGGCTCTAGAGAGTTCCTCGTGGTCCTAGAAGGGTCCTAGAAGGCCCTAAGTGGGTCCCAGAGGGCTCTAGAGGGTTCCTGGTGACCCTAGAACGGTCCTAGAAGGACCTAAGGAGGTCCCAGGGGGCTCTAGACGGTTTCTCGTGGTCCTAGAAGGGTCCTAGTAGGCCCTAAAGAGTCCCAGGGGGCTCTAGAGTGTCCCTGGGGGCACTAGAAGGGTCCTAGAAGGCGCAAAGAGGGTCCCAGAGGGCTATAGAGGGCTCCTGGTGGTCCTAGAAGGGTCTTAGAAAGCCCTAAGGGGGTCCCAGGGGGCTCTAGAGGGTCCCTGGGGGCCCTAGAAGGGTCCTAGAATGCCCTAAGGGGGTCCCAGGGGGCTCTAGAGGGTTCCTCGTGGTCCTAGAAGGGTCCTAGAAAGCCCTAAGTGGGTCCCAGAGGGCTCTAGAGGGTTCCTGGTGATCCTAGAAGGGTCCTAGTAGGCCCTAAAGACTCCCAGGGAGCTCTAGAGGGTCTCTGGGGGCACTAGAAGTGTACTAGAATGTGCAAAAAGGTGTCCCAGAGGGCTCTAGAGGGCTCCTGGTGGTCCTAGAAGGGTCTTAGAAGGCCCTAAGTGGGTCCCAGGGGGCTCTAGAGGGTCCCTGGGGGCCCTAGAAGGGTCCTAGAATGCCCTAAGGGGGTCCCAGGGGGCTCTAGAGGGTTCCTCGTGGTCCTAGAAGGGTCCTCGAAGGCTCTAAGGCATCCCAGGGGGCTCTAGACGGTCTCTGGGGACCCTAGAAGAGTCCTAGAACGCCCTAAAGGGGTCCCAGAGAGCTATAGATGGTTTCTCGTGGTCCTAGAAGGGTCCTAGAAGGCCCTAGAAGGGTCCCGGGGGCTCTAGAGGGTTCCTGGTGATTCTAAAAGGGTCCAAGAAAGGCCTAGAAGGGTCCCAGAGGGCTCTAGAGGGTACCCGTGGGTCCTAGGAGGGTCCTAGAAGGCCCTAAAAGGGTCCCAGGGGGCTCTAGAGGGTCCCTGGGGGTACTAGAAGAGTCCTAGAAGGCCCTAAGTGGGTCCTAGGGGGCTCTAGAGGGCTCCTTCTGGTCCTAGAAGGGTCCTAGAAGGCCCTAAAGGGGTCCCAGGGGGCTCTAGAGGGACCCTGGCGGCCCTAGAATTGTCCTAGAAGGCCCTAAAGGGGTCCCAGGGGGCTCTAGAGGGTTCCTTGTGGTCCTAGAAGGGTCCTAGAAGGCCTTAAGCAAGTCCCAGGGGGCTCTAGAGAGTTCCTCGTGGTCCTAGAAGGGTCCTAGAAGGCCCTAAGTGGGTCCCAGAGGGCTCTAGAGGGTTCCTGGTGACCCTAGAACGGTCCTAGAAGGACCTAAGGAGGTCCCAGGGGGCTCTAGAGGATTTCTCGTGGTCCTAGAAGGGTCCTAGTAGGGTCTAAGGAGTCCCAGGGGGCTCTAGAGTGTCCCTGGGGGCACTAGAAGGGTCCTAGAAGGCGCAAAGAGGGTCCCAGAGGGCTATAGAGGGCTCCTGGTGGTCCTAGAAGGGTCTTAGAAAGCCCTAAGGGGGTCCCAGGGGGCTCTAGAGGGTCCCTGGGGGCCCTAGAAGGGTCCTAGAATGCCCTAAGGGGGTCCCAGGGGGCTCTAGAGGGTTCCTCGTGGTCCTAGAAGGGTCCTCGAAGGCTCTAAGGCATCCCAGGGGGCTCTAGACGGTCTCTGGGGACCCTAGAAGAGTCCTAGAACGCCCTAAAGGGGTCCCAGAGAGCTATAGATGGTTTCTCGTGGTCCTAGAAGTGTCCTAGAAGGCCTTGGAAGGGTCCCGGGGGCTCTAGAGGGTTCCTGGTGATTCTAAAAGGGTCCAAGAAAGGCCTAGAAGGGTCCCAGAGGGCTCTAGAGGGTACCCGTGGGTCCTAGGAGGGTCCTAGAAGGCCCTAAAAGGGTCCCAGGGGGCTCTAGAGGGTCCCTGGGGGTACTAGAAGAGTCCTAGAAGGCCCTAAGTGGGTCCTAGGGGGCTCTAGAGGGCTCCTGGTGGTCCTAGAAGGGTCCTAGAAGGCCCTAAAGGGGTCCCAGGGGGCTCTAGACGGACCCTGGCGGCCCTAGAATTGTCCTAGAAGGCCCTAAAGGGGTCCCAGGGGGCTCTAGAGGGTTCCTTGTGGTCCTAGAAGGGTCCTAGAAGGCCCTAAGGGGGTCCCAGCGGGCTCTAGAGGGTTCCTGGGGCTCCTAGAAGGGTTCTAGAAGGCTCAAAGGGTAACCAGGGGGCTCTAGAAGGTCCCTGGGGGTCTTAGAAGGGTACTAGAAGGCACTAAAGAGGACCCAGGGTGCTCTGGAGGGTTCCCCAGGGTCTTACCATGGCCCTAGAAAGCCCTAAGGGGGTCCCAGGGGGCTCTTGAGGGTTCCCTGTGTCCTAGAAGGGTCCTAGAAGGCCCTAAGTGTGTCCCAGGGGGCTCTAGAGGGTCCCTGGGGGCGCTAGAATTGTTCTAGAAGGCCCTAAGGGGGTCCCAGAGGGCTCTAGAGTGTTCCTTCTGGTCCTAGAAGGGTCCTACAAGGCTCTAAGTGGTACCACGAGGCTCTAGAGGGTTCCCCAGGGTCTTAAAATGAACCTAGAATGCCCTAAGTGGGTCCCAGGGGGCTCTAGATGGTTTCTCGTGGTCCTAGAAGAGTCCTAGAAGGCCTTAAGCAAGTCCCAGGTGGCTCTAGAGAGTTCCTCGTGGTCCTAGAAGGGTCCTAGAAGGCCCTAAGTGGGTCCCAGAGGGCTCTAGAGGGTTCCTGGTGACCCTAGAACGGTCCTAGAAGGCCTTAAGCAAGTCCCAGGGGGCTCTAGAGAGTTCCTCGTGGTCCTAGAAGGGTCCTAGAAGGCCCTAAGTGGGTCCCAGAGGGATCTAGAGGGTTCCTGGTGACCCTAGAACGGTCCTCGAAGGACCTAAGAAGGTCCCAGGGTGCTCTAGAGGGTTTCTCGTGGTCCTAGAAGGGTCCTAGTAGGGTCTAAGGAGTCCCAGGGGGCTCTAGAGTGTCCCTGGGGGCACTAGAAGGGTCCTAGAAGGCGCAAAGAGGGTCCCAGAGGGCTATAAAGGGCTCCTGGTGGTCCTAGAAGGGTCTTAGAAAGCCCTAAGGGGGTCCCAGGGGGCTCTAGAGGGTCCCTGGGGGCCCTAGAAGGGTCCTAGAATGCCCTAAGGGGGTCCCAGGGGGCTCTAGAGGGTTCCTCGTGGTCCTAGAAGGGTCCTCGAAGGCTCTAAGGCATCCCAGGGGGCTCTAGACGGTCTCTGGGGACCCTAGAAGAGTCCTAGAACGCCCTAAAGGGGTCCCAGAGAGCTATAGATGGTTTCTCGTGGTCCTAGAAGGGTCCTAGAAGGCCCTAAAATGGTCCCGGGGGCTCTAGAGGGTTCCTCGTGGTCCTAGAAGGGTCCTAGAAAGCCCTAGAAGGGTCCCAGGGGACTCTGGAGGGTTCCTGGTGATTCTAAAATGGTCCAAGAAAGCCCTAGAAGGGTCCCAGAGGGCTCTAGAGGGTACCCGAGGGTCCTAGGAGGGTCCTAGAAGGCCCTAAAAGGGTCTCAGGGGGCTCTAGAGGGTCCCTGGGGGTACTAGAAGAGTCCTAGAAGGCCCTAAGTGGGTCCTAGGGGGCTCTAGAGGGCTCCTGGTGGTCCTAGAAGGGTCCTAGAAGGCCCTAAAGGGGTCCCAGGGGGCTCTAGATGGACCCTGGCGGCCCTAGAATTGTCCTAGAAGGCCCTAAAGGGGTCCCAGGGGGCTCTAGAGGGTTCCTTGTGGTCCTAGAAGGGTCCTAGAAGGCCCTAAGGGGGTCCCAGCGGGCTCTAGAGGGTTCCTGGGGCTCCTAGAAGGGTTCTAGAAGGCTCAAAGGGTAACCAGGGGGCTCTAGAAGGTCCCTGGGGGCCCTAGAAGGGTACTAGAAGGCACTAAAGAGGACCCAGGGTGCTCTGGAGGGTTCCCCAGGGTCTTACCATGGCCCTAGAAAGCCCTAAGGGGGTCCCAGGGGGCTCTTGAGGGTTCCCTGTGTCCTAGAAGGGTCCTAGAAGGCCCTAAGTGTGTCCCAGGGGGCTCTAGAGGGTCCCTGGGGGCGCTAGAATTGTCCTAGAAGGCCCTAAGGGGGTCCCAGGGGGCTCTAGAGGGTTCCTTCTGGTCCTAGAAGGGTCCTAGAAGGCTCTAAGTGGTACCACGAGGCTCTAGAGGGTTCCCCAGGGTCTTAAAATGAACCTAGAATGCCCTAAGTGGGTCCCAGGGGGCTCTAGATGGTTTCTCGTGGTCCTAGAAGAGTCTTAGAAGGCCTTAAGCAAGTCCCAGGGGGCTCTAGAGAGTTCCTCGTGGTCCTAGAAGTGTCCTAGAAGGCCCTAAGTGGGTCCCAGAGGGCTCTAGAGGGTTCCTGGTGACCCTAGAACGGTCCTAGAAGGACCTAAGGAGGTCCCAGGGGGCTCTAGAGGGTTTCTCGTGGTCCTAGAAGGGTCCTAGTAGGCCCTAAAGAGTCCCAGGGGGCTCTAGAGTGTCCCTGGGGGCACTAGAAGGGTCCTAGAAGGCGCAAAGAGGGTCCCAGAGGGCTATAGAGGGCTCCTGGTGGTCCTAGAAGGGTCTTAGAAAGCCCTAAGGGGGTCCCAGGGGGCTCTAGAGGGTCCCTGGGGGCCCTAGAAGGGTCCTAGAATGCCCTAAGGGGGTCCCAGGGGGCTCTAGAGGGTTCCTCGTGGTCCTAGAAGGGTCCTAGAAAGCCCTAAGTGGGTCCCAGAGGGCTCTAGAGGGTTCCTGGTGATCCTAGAAGGGTCCTAGTAGGCCCTAAAGACTCCCAGGGAGCTCTAGAGGGTCTCTGGGGGCACTAGAAGTGTCCTAGAATGTGCAAAAAGGTGTCCCAGAGGGCTCTAGAGGGCTCCTGGTGGTCCTAGAAGGGTCTTAGAAGGCCCTAAGTGGGTCCCAGGGGGCTCTAGAGGGTCCCTGGGGGCCCTAGAAGGGTCCTAGAATGCCCTAAGGGGGTCCCAGGGGGCTCTAGAGGGTTCCTCGTGGTCCTAGAAGGGTCCTCGAAGGCTCTAAGGCATCCCAGGGGGCTCTAGACGGTCTCTGGGGACCCTAGAAGAGTCCTAGAACGCCCTAAAGGGGTCCCAGAGAGCTATAGATGGTTTCTCGTGGTCCTAGAAGGGTCCTAGAAGGCCCTAGAAGGGTCCCGGGGGCTCTAAAAGGTTCCTGGTGATTCTAAAAGGGTCCAAGAAAGGCCTAGAAGGGTCCCAGAGGGCTCTAGAGGGTACCCGTGGGTCCTAGGAGGGTCCTAGAAGGCCCTAAAAGGGTCCCAGGGGGCTCTAGAATGTCCCTGGGGGCCCTAGAAGGGTACTAGAAGGCACTAAAGAGGACCCAGGGTGCTCTGGAGGGTTCCCCAGGGTCTTACCATGGCCCTAGAAAGCCCTAAGGGGGTCCCAGGGGGCTCTTGAGGGTTCCCTGTGTCCTAGAAGGGTCCTAGAAGGCCCTAAGTGTGTCCCAGGGGGCTCTAGAGGGTCCCTGGGGGCGCTAGAATTGTCCTAGAAGGCCCTAAGGGGGTCCCAGGGGGCTCTAGAGGGTTCCTTCTGGTCCTAGAAGGGTCCTACAAGGCTCTAAGTGGTACCACGAGGCTCTAGAGGGTTCCCCAGGGTCTTAAAATGAACCTAGAATGCCCTAAGTGGGTCCCAGGGGGCTCTAGATGGTTTCTCGTGGTCCTAGAAGAGTCTTAGAAGGTCTTAAGCAAGTCCCAGGGGGCTCTAGAGAGTTCCTCGTGGTCCTAGAAGGGTCCTAGAAGGCCCTAAGTGGGTCCCAGAGGGCTCTAGAGGGTTCCTGGTGACCCTAGAACGGTCCTAGAAGGACCTAAGAAGGTCCCAGGGGGCTCTAGAGGGTTTCTCGTGGTCCTAGAAGGGTCCTAGTAGGCCCTAAAGAGTCCCAGGGGGCTCTAGAGTGTCCCTGGGGGCACTAGAAGGGTCCTAGAAGGCGCAAAGAGGGTCCCAGAGGGCTATAGAGGGCTCCTGGTGGTCCTAGAAGGGTCTTAGAAAGCCCTAAGGGGGTCCCAGGGGGCTCTAGAGGGTCCCTGGGGGCCCTAGAAGGGTCCTAGAATGCCCTAAGGGGGTCCCAGGGGGCTCTAGAGGGTTCCTCGTGGTCCTAGAAGGGTCCTAGAAAGCCCTAAGTGGGTCCCAGAGGGCTCTAGAGGGTTCCTGGTGATCCTAGAAGGGTCCTAGTAGGCCCTAAAGACTCCCAGGGAGCTCTAGAGGGTCTCTGGGGGCACTAGAAGTGTCCTAGAATGTGCAAAAAGGTGTCCCAGAGGGCTCTAGAGGGCTCCTGGTGGTCCTAGAAGGGTCTTAGAAGGCCCTAAGTGGGTCCCAGGGGGCTCTAGAGGGTCCCTGGGGGCCCTAGAAGGGTCCTAGAATGCCCTAAGGGGGTCCCAGGGGGCTCTAGAGGGTTCCTCGTGGTCCTAGAAGGGTCCTCGAAGGCTCTAAGGCATCCCAGGGGGCTCTAGACGGTCTCTGGGGACCCTAGAAGAGTCCTAGAACGCCCTAAAGGGGTCCCAGAGAGCTATAGATGGTTTCTCGTGGTCCTAGAAGTGTCCTAGAAGGCCCTAGAAGGGTCCCGGGGGCTCTAGAGGGTTCCTGGTGATTCTAAAAGGGTCCAAGAAAGGCCTAGAAGGGTCCCAGAGGGCTCTAGAGGGTACCCGTGGGTCCTAGGAGGGTCCTAGAAGGCCCTAAAAGGGTCCCAGGGGGCTCTAGAGGGTCCCTGGGGGTACTAGAAGAGTCCTAGAAGGCCCTAAGTGGGTCCTAGGGGGCTCTAGAGGGCTCCTGGTGGTCCTAGAAGGGTCCTAGAAGGCCCTAAAGGGGTCCCAGGGGGCTCTAGACGGACCCTGGCGGCCCTAGAATTGTCCTAGAAGGCCCTAAAGGGGTCCCAGGGGGCTCTAGAGGGTTCCTTGTGGTCCTAGAATTGTCCTAGAAGGCCCTAAGGGGGTCCCAGCGGGCTCTAGAGGGTTCCTGGGGCTCCTAGAAGGGTTCTAGAAGGCTCAAAGGGTAACCAGGGGGCTCTAGAAGGTCCCTGGGGGCCCTAGAAGGGTACTAGAAGGCACTAAAGAGGACCCAGGGTGCTCTGGAGGGTTCCCCAGGGACTTACCATGGCCCTAGAAAGCCCTAAGGGGGTCCCAGGGGGCTCTTGAGGGTTCCCTGTGTCCTAGAAGGGTCCTAGAAGGCCCTAAGTGTGTCCCAGGGGGCTCTAGAGGGTCCCTGGGGGCGCTAGAATTGTCCTAGAAGGCCCTAAGGGGGTCCCAGGGGGCTCTAGAGGGTTCCTTCTGGTCCTAGAAGGGTCCTACAAGGCTCTAAGTGGTACCACGAGGCTCTAGAGGGTTCCCCAGGGTCTTAAAATGAACCTAGAATGCCCTAAGTGGGTCCCAGGGGGCTCTAGATGGTTTCTCGTGGTCCTAGAAGAGTCTTAGAAGGTCTTAAGCAAGTCCCAGGGGGCTCTAGAGAGTTCCTCGTGGTCCTAGAAGGGTCCTAGAAGGCCCTAAGTGGGTCCCAGAGGGCTCTAGAGGGTTCCTGGTGACCCTAGAACGGTCCTAGAAGGACCTAAGGAGGTCCCAGGGGGCTCTAGAGGGTTTCTCGTGGTCCTAGAAGGGTCCTAGTAGGCCCTAAAGAGTCCCAGGGGGCTCTAGAGTGTCCCTGGGGGCACTAGAAGGGTACTAGAATGCCCTAAGGGGGTCCCAGGGGGCTCTAGAGGGTCCCTGGGGGCCCTAGAAGGGTCCTAGAATGCCCTAAGGGGGTCCCAGGGGGCTCTAGAGGGTTCCTCGTGGTCCTAGAAGGGTCCTAGAAAGCCCTAAGTGGGTCCCAGAGGGCTCTAGAGGGTTCCTGGTGATCCTAGAAGGGTCCTAGTAGGCCCTAAAGACTCCCAGGGAGCTCTAGAGGGTCTCTGGGGGCACTAGAAGTGTCCTAGAATGTGCAAAAAGGTGTCCCAGAGGGCTCTAGAGGGCTCCTGGTGGTCCTAGAAGGGTCTTAGAAGGCCCTAAGTGGGTCCCAGGGGGCTCTAGAGGGTCCCTGGGGGCCCTAGAAGGGTCCTAGAATGCCCTAAGGGGGTCCCAGGGGGCTCTAGAGGGTTCCTCGTGGTCCTAGAAGGGTCCTCGAAGGCTCTAAGGCATCCCAGGTGGCTCTAGACGGTCTCTGGGGACCCTAGAAGAGTCCTAGAACGCCCTAAAGGGGTCCCAGAGAGCTATAGATGGTTTCTCGTGGTCCTAGAAAGGTCCTAGAAGGCCCTAGAAGCGTCCCGGGGGCTCTAGAGGGTTCCTGGTGATTCTAAAAGGGTCCAAGAAAGGCCTAGAAGGGTCCCAGAGGGCTCTAGAGGGTACCCGTGGGTCCTAGGAGGGTCCTAGAAGGCCCTAAAAGGGTCCCAGGGGGCTCTAGAGGGTCCCTGGGGGTACTAGAAGAGTCCTAGAAGGCCCTAAGTGGGTCCTAGGGGGCTCTAGAGGGCTCCTGGTGGTCCTAGAAGGGTCCTAGAAGGCCCTAAAGGGGTCCCAGGGGGCTCTAGACGGACCCTGGCGGCCCTAGAATTGTCCTAGAAGGCCCTAAAGGGGTCCCAGGGGGCTCTAGAGGGTTCCTTGTGGTCCTAGAAGGGTCCTAGAAGGCCTTAAGCAAGTCCCAGGGGGCTCTAGAGAGTTCCTCGTGGTCCTAGAAGGGTCCTAGAAGGCCCTAAGTGGGTCCCAGAGGGCTCTAGATGGTTCCTGGTGACCCTAGAACGGTCCTCGAAAGACCTAAGGAGGTCCCAGGGGGCTCTAGAGGGTTTCTCGTGGTCCTAGAAGGGTCCTAGTAGGGTCTAAGGAGTCCCAGGGGGCTCTAGAGTGTCCCTGGGGGCACTAGAAGGGTCCTAGAAGGCGCAAAGAGGGTCCCAGAGGGCTATAGAGGGCTCCTGGTGGTCCTAGAAGGGTCTTAGAAAGCCCTAAGGGGGTCCCAGGGGGCTCTAGAGGGTCCCTGGGGGCCCTAGAAGGGTCCTAGAATGCCCTAAGGGGGTCCCAGGGGGCTCTAGAGGGTTCCTCGTGGTCCTAGAAGGGTCCTCGAAGGCTCTAAGGCATCCCAGGGGGCTCTAGACGGTCTCTGGGGACCCTAGAAGAGTCCTAGAACGCCCTAAAGGGGTCCCAGAGAGCTATAGATGGTTTCTCGTGGTCCTAGAAGGGTCCTAGAAGGCCCTAAAATGGTCCCGGGGGCTCTAGAGGGTTCCTCGTGGTCCTAGAAGGGTCCTAGAAAGCCCTAGAAGGGTCCCAGGGGACTCTGGAGGGTTCCTGGTGATTCTAAAATGGTCCAAGAAAGCCCTAGAAGGGTCCCAGAGGGCTCTAGAGGGTACCCGTGGGTCCTAGGAGGGTCCTAGAAGGCCCTAAAAGGGTCTCAGGGGGCTCTAGAGGGTCCCTGGGGGTACTAGAAGAGTCCTAGAAGGCCCTAAGTGGGTCCTAGGGGGCTCTAGAGGGCTCCTGGTGGTCCTAGAAGGGTCCTAGAAGGCCCTAAAGGGGTCCCAGGGGGCTCTAGATGGACCCTGGCGGCCCTAGAATTGTCCTAGAAGGCCCTAAAGGGGTCCCAGGGGGCTCTAGAGGGTTCCTTGTGGTCCTAGAAGGGTCCTAGAAGGCCCTAAGGGGGTCCCAGCGGGCTCTAGAGGGTTCCTGGGGCTCCTAGAAGGGTTCTAGAAGGCTCAAAGGGTAACCAGGGGGCTCTAGAAGGTCCCTGGGGGCCCTAGAAGGGTACTAGAAGGCACTAAAGAGGACCCAGGGTGCTCTGGAGGGTTCCCCAGGGTCTTACCATGGCCCTAGAAAGCCCTAAGGGGGTCCCAGGGGGCTCTTGAGGGTTCCCTGTGTCCTAGAAGGGTCCTAGAAGGCCCTAAGTGTGTCCCAGGGGGCTCTAGAGGGTCCCTGGGGGCGCTAGAATTGTCCTAGAAGGCCCTAAGGGGGTCCCAGGGGGCTCTAGAGGGTTCCTTCTGGTCCTAGAAGGGTCCTAGAAGGCTCTAAGTGGTACCACGAGGCTCTAGAGGGTTCCCCAGGGTCTTAAAATGAACCTAGAATGCCCTAAGTGGGTCCCAGGGGGCTCTAGATGGTTTCTCGTGGTCCTAGAAGAGTCTTAGAAGGCCTTAAGCAAGTCCCAGGGGGCTCTAGAGAGTTCCTCGTGGTCCTAGAAGGGTCCTAGAAGGCCCTAAGTGGGTCCCAGAGGGCTCTAGAGGGTTCCTGGTGACCGTAGAACGGTCCTAGAAGGACCTAAGGAGGTCCCAGGGGACTCTAGAGGGTTTCTCGTGGTCCTAGAAGGGTCCTAGTAGGCCCTAAAGAGTCCCAGGGGGCTCTAGAGTGTCCCTGGGGGCACTAGAAGGGTCCTAGAAGGCGCAAAGAGGGTCCCAGAGGGCTATAGAGGGCTCCTGGTGGTCCTAGAAGGGTCTTAGAAAGCCCTAAGGGGGTCCCAGGGGGCTCTAGAGGGTCCCTGGGGGCCCTAGAAGGGTCCTAGAATGCCCTAAGGGGGTCCCAGGGGGCTCTAGAGGGTTCCTCGTGGTCCTAGAAGGGTCCTAGAAAGCCCTAAGTTGGTCCCAGAGGGCTCTAGAGGGTTCCTGGTGATCCTAGAAGGGTCCTAGTAGGCCCTAAAGACTCCCAGGGAGCTCTAGAGGGTCTCTGGGGGCACTAGAAGTGTCCTAGAATGTGCAAAAAGGTGTCCCAGAGGGCTCTAGAGGGCTCCTGGTGGTCCTAGAAGGGTCTTAGAAGGCCCTAAGTGGGTCCCAGGGGGCTCTAGAGGGTCCCTGGGGGCACTAGAAGGGTCCTAGAATGCCCTAAGGGGGTCCCAGGGGGCTCTAGAGGGTTCCTCGTGGTCCTAGAAGGGTCCTCGAAGGCTCTAAGGCATCCCAGGGGGCTCTAGACGGTCTCTGGGGACCCTAGAAGAGTCCTAGAACGCCCTAAAGGGGTCCCAGAGAGCTATAGATGGTTTCTCGTGGTCCTAGAAGTGTCCTAGAAGGCCCTAGAAGGGTCCCGGGGGCTCTAGAGGGTTCCTGGTGATTCTAAAAGGGTCCAAGAAAGGCCTAGAAGGGTCCCAGAAGGCTCTAGAGGGTACCCGTGGGTCCTAGGAGGGACCTAGAAGGCCCTAAAAGGGTCCCAGCGGGCTCTAGAGGGTCCCTGGGGGTACTAGAAGAGTCCTAGAAGGCCCTAAGTGGGTCCTAGGGGGCTCTAGAGGGCTCCTGGTGGTCCTAGAAGGGTCCTAGAAGGCCCTAAAGGGGTCCCAGGGGGCTCTAGAGGGTTCCTTGTGGTCCTAGAAGGGTCCTAGAAGGCCCTAAGGGGGTCCCAGCGGGCTCTAGAGGGTTCCTGGGGCTCCTAGAAGGGTTCTAGAAGGCTCAAAGGGTAACCAGGGGGCTCTAGAAGGTCCCTGGGGGCCCTAGAAGGGTACTAGAAGGCACTAAAGAGGACCCAGGGTGCTCTGGAGGGTTCCCCAGGGTCTTACCATGGCCCTAGAAAGCCCTAAGGGGGTCCCAGGGGGCTCTTGAGGGTTCCCTGTGTCCTAGAAGGGTCCTAGAAGGCCCTAAGTGTGTCCCAGGGGGCTCTAGAGGGTCCCTGGGGGCGCTAGAATTGTCCTAGAAGGCCCTAAGGGGGTCCCAGGTGGCTCTAGAGGGTTCCTTCTGGTCCTAGAAGGGTCCTACAAGGCTCTAAGTGGTACCACGAGGCTCTAGAGGGTTCCCCAGGGTCTTAAAATGAACCTAGAATGCCCTAAGTGGGTCCCAGGGGGCTCTAGATGGTTTCTCGTGGTCCTAGAAGAGTCCTAGAAGGCCTTAAGCAAGTCTCAGGGGGCTCTAGAGAGTTCCTCGTGGTCCTAGAAGGGTCCTAGAAGGCCCTAAGTGGGTCCCAGAGGGCTCTAGAGGTTTCCTGGTGACCCTAGAACGGTCCTCGAAGGACCTAAGGAGGTCCCAGGGGGCTCTAGAGGGTTTCTCGTGGTCCTAGAAGGGTCCTAGTAGGGTCTAAGGAGTCCCAGGGGGCTCTAGAGTGTCCCTGGGGGCACTAGAAGGGTCCTAGAAGGCGCAAAGAGGGTCCCAGAGGGCTATAGAGGGCTCCTGGTGGTCCTAGAAGGGTCTTAGAAAGCCCTAAGGGGGTCCCAGGGGGCTCTAGAGGGTCCCTGGGGGCCCTAGAAGGGTCCTAGAATGCCCTAAGGGGGTCCCAGGGGGCTCTAGAGGGTTCCTCGTGGTCCTAGAAGGGTCCTCGAAGGCTCTAAGGCATCCCAGGGGGCTCTAGACGGTCTCTGGGGACCCTAGAAGAGTCCTAGAACGCCCTAAAGGGGTCCCAGAGAGCTATAGATGGTTTCTCGTGGTCCTAGAAGGGTCCTAGAAGGCCCTAAAATGGTCCCGGGGGCTCTAGAGGGTTCCTCGTGGTCCTAGAAGGGTCCTAGAAAGCCCTAGAAGGGTCCCAGGGGACTCTGGAGGGTTCCTGGTGATTCTAAAAGGGTCCAAGAAAGGCCTAGAAGGGTCCCAGAGGGCTCTAGAGGGTACCCGTGGGTCCTAGGAGGGTCCTAGAAGGCCCTAAATGGGTCCCAGCGGGCTCTAGAGGGTCCCTGGGGGTACTAGAAGAGTCCTAGAAGGCCCTAAGTGGGCCCTAGGGGGCTCTAGAGGGCTCCTGGTGGTCCTAGAAGGGTCCTAGAAGGCCCTAAAGGGGTCCCAGGGGGCTCTAGACGGACCCTGGCGGCCCTAGAATTGTCCTAGAAGGCCCTAAAGGGGTCCCAGGGGGCTCTAGAGGGTTCCTTGTGGTCCTAGAAGGGTCCTAGAAGGCCCTAAGGAGGTCCCAGGGGGCTCTAGAGGGTTCCTGGGGCTCCTAGAAGGGTTCTAGAAGGCTCAAAGGGTAACCAGGGGGCTCTAGAAGGTCCCTGGGGGCCCTAGAAGGGTACTAGAAGGCACTAAAGAGGACCCAGGGTGCTCTGGAGGGTTCCCCAGGGTCTTACCATGGCCCTAGAAAGCCCTAAGGGGGTCCCAGGGGGCTCTTGAGGGTTCCCTGTGTCCTAGAAGGGTCCTAGAAGGCCCTAAGTGTGTCCCAGGGGGCTCTAGAGGGTCCCTGGGGGCGCTAGAATTGTCCTAGAAGGCCCTAAGGGGGTCCCAGGGGGCTCTAGAGGGTTCCTTCTGGTCCTAGAAGGGTCCTACAAGGCTCTAAGTGGTACCACGAGGCTCTAGAGGGTTCCCCAGGGTCTTAAAATGAACCTAGAATGCCCTAAGTGGGTCCCAGGGGGCTCTAGATGGTTTCTCGTGGTCCTAGAAGAGTCTTAGAAGGCCTTAAGCAAGTCCCAGGGGGCTCTAGAGAGTTCCTCGTGGTCCTAGAAGGGTCCTAGAAGGCCCTAAGTGGGTCCCAGAGGGCTCTAGAGGGTTCCTGGTGACCCTAGAACGGTCCTAGAAGGACCTAAGGAGGTCCCAGGGGGCTCTAGAGGGTTTCTCGTGGTCCTAGAAGGGTCCTAGTAGGCCCTAAAGAGTCCCAGGGGGCTCTAGAGTGTCCCTGGGGGCACTAGAAGGGTCCTAAAAGGCGCAAAGAGGGTCCCAGAGGGCTATAGAGGGCTCCTGGTGGTCCTAGAAGGGTCTTAGAAAGCCCTAAGGGGGTCCCAGGGGGCTCTAGAGGGTCCCTGGGGGCCCTAGAAGGGTCCTAGAATGCCCTAAGGGGGTCCCAGGGGGCTCTAGAGGGTTCCTCGTGGTCCTAGAAGGGTCCTAGAAAGCCCTAAGTGGGTCCCAGAGGGCTCTAGAGGGTTCCTGGTGATCCTAGAAGGGTCCTAGTAGGCCCTAAAGACTCCCAGGGAGCTCTAGAGGGTCTCTGGGGGCACTAGAAGTGTCCTAGAATGTGCAAAAAGGTGTCCCAGAGGGCTCTAGAGGGCTCCTGGTGGTCCTAGAAGGGTCTTAGAAGGCCCTAAGTGGGTCCCAGGGGGCTCTAGAGGGTCCCTGGGGGCCCTAGAAGGGTCCTAGAATGCCCTAAGGGGGTCCCAGGGGGCTCTAGAGGGTTCCTCGTGGTCCTAGAAGGGTCCTCGAAGGCTCTAAGGCATCCCAGGGGGCTCTAGACGGTCTCTGGGGACCCTAGAAGAGTCCTAGAACGCCCTAAAGGGGTCCCAGAGAGCTATAGATGGTTTCTCGTGGTCCTAGAAGGGTCCTAGAAGGCCCTAGAAGGGTCCCGGGGGCTCTAGAGGGTTCCTGGTGATTCTAAAAGGGTCCAAGAAAGGCCTAGAAGGGTCCCAGAGGGCTCTAGAGGGTACCCGTGGGTCCTAGGAGGGTCCTAGAAGGCCCTAAAAGGGTCCCAGGGGGCTCTAGAGGGTCCCTGGGGGTACTAGAAGAGTCCTAGAAGGCCCTAAGTGGGTCCTAGGGGGCTCTAGAGGGCTCCTGGTGGTCCTAGAAGGGTCCTAGAAGGCCCTAAAGGGGTCCCAGGGGGCTCTAGAGGGACCCTGGCGGCCCTAGAATTGTCCTAGAAGGCCCTAAAGGGGTCCCAGGGAGCTCTAGAGGGTTCCTTGTGGTCCTAGAAGGGTCCTAGAAGGCCTTAAGCAAGTCCCAGGGGGCTCTAGAGAGTTCCTCGTGGTCCTAGAAGGGTCCTAGAAGGCCCTAAGTGGGTCCCAGAGGGCTCTAGAGGGTTCCTGGTGACCCTAGAACGGTCCTAGAAGGACCTAAGGAGGTCCCAGGGGGCTCTAGAGGATTTCTCGTGGTCCTAGAAGGGTCCTAGTAGGGTCTAAGGAGTCCCAGGGGGCTCTAGAGTGTCCCTGGGGGCACTAGAAGGGTCCTAGAAGGCGCAAAGAGGGTCCCAGAGGGCTATAGAGGGCTCCTGGTGGTCCTAGAAGGGTCTTAGAAAGCCCTAAGGGGGTCCCAGGGGGCTCTAGAGGGTCCCTGGGGGCCCTAGAAGGGTCCTAGAATGCCCTAAGGGGGTCCCAGGGGGCTCTAGAGGGTTCCTCGTGGTCCTAGAAGGGTCCTCGAAGGCTCTAAGGCATCCCAGGGGGCTCTAGACGGCCTCTGGGTACCCTAGAAGAGTCCTAGAACGCCCTAAAGGGGTCCCAGAGAGCTATAGATGGTTTCTCGTGGTCCTAGAAGTGTCCTAGAAGGCCCTAGAAGGGTCCCGGGGGCTCTAGAGGGTTCCTGGTGATTCTAAAAGGGTCCAAGAAAGGCCTAGAAGGGTCCCAGAATGCTCTAGAGGGTACCCGTGTGTCCTATGAGGGTCCTAGAAGGCCCTAAAAGGGTCCCAGGTGGCTCTAGAGGGTCCCTGGGGGTACTAGAAGAGTCCTAGAAGGCCCTAAGTGGGTCCTAGGGGGCTCTAGAAGGCTCCTGGTGGTCCTAGAAGGGTCCTAGAAGGCCCTAAAGGGGTCCCAGGGGGCTCTAGAGGGTTCCTTGTGGTCCTAGAAGGGTCCTAGAAGGCCCTAAGGGGGTCCCAGCGGGCTCTAGAGGGTTCCTGGGGCTCCTAGAAGGGTTCTAGAAGGCTCAAAGGGTAACCAGGGGGCTCTAGAAGGTCCCTGGGGGCCCTAGAAGGGTACTAGAAGGCACTAAAGAGGACCCAGGGTGCTCTGGAGGGTTCCCCAGGGTCTTACCATGGCCCTAGAAAGCCCTAAGGGGGTCCCAGGGGGCTCTTGAGGGTTCCCTGTGTCCTAGAAGGGTCCTAGAAGGCCCTAAGTGTGTCCCAGGGGGCTCTAGAGGGTCCCTGGGGGCGCTAGAATTGTCCTAGAAGGCCCTAAGGGGGTCCCAGAAGGCTCTAGAGGGTTCCTGGGGCTCCTAGAAGGGTCCTAGAAGGCTCTAAGTGGTACCACGAGGCTCTAGAGGGTTCCCCAGGGTCTTAAAATGAACCTAGAATGCCCTAAGTGGGTCCCAGGGGGCTCTAGATGGTTTCTCGTGGTCCTAGAAGAGTCTTAGAA
Organism: Phaenicophaeus curvirostris; assembly: GCF_032191515.1. Taxonomy (NCBI): domain Eukaryota; kingdom Metazoa; phylum Chordata; class Aves; order Cuculiformes; family Cuculidae; genus Phaenicophaeus; species Phaenicophaeus curvirostris. Next base: position 800,220 of record NW_027206703.1, read on the forward strand.
GGCCTTAAGCAAGTCCCAGGGGGCTCTAGAGAGTTCCTCGTGGTCCTAGAAGGGTCCTAGAAGGCCCTAAGTGGGTCCCAGAGGGCTCTAGAGGGTTCCTGGTGACCCTAGAACGGTCCTAGAAGGACCTAAGAAGGTCCCAGGGGGCTCTAGAGGGTTTCTCGTGGTCCTAGAAGGGTCCTAGTAGGCCCTAAAGAGTCCCAGGGGGCTCTAGAGTGTCCCTGGGGGCACTAGAAGGGTCCTAGAAGGCGCAAAGAGGGTCCCAGAGGGCTATAGAGGGCTCCTGGTGGTCCTAGAAGGGTCTTAGAAAGCCCTAAGGGGGTCCCAGGGGGCTCTAGAGGGTCCCTGGGGGCCCTAGAAGGGTCCTAGAATGCCCTAAGGGGGTCCCAGGGGGCTCTAGAGGGTTCCTCGTGGTCCTAGAAGGGTCCTAGAAAGCCCTAAGTGGGTCCCAGAGGGCTCTAGAGGGTTCCTGGTGATCCTAGAAGGGTCCTAGTAGGCCCTAAAGACTCCCAGGGAGCTCTAGAGGGTCTCTGGGGGCACTAGAAGTGTCCTAGAATGTGCAAAAAGGTGTCCCAGAGGGCTCTAGAGGGCTCCTGGTGGTCCTAGAAGGGTCTTAGAAGGCCCTAAGTGGGTCCCAGGGGGCTCTAGAGGGTCCCTGGGGGCCCTAGAAGGGTCCTAGAATGCCCTAAGGGGGTCCCAGGGGGCTCTAGAGGGTTCCTCGTGGTCCTAGAAGGGTCCTCGAAGGCTCTAAGGCATCCCAGGGGGCTCTAGACGGTCTCTGGGGACCCTAGAAGAGTCCTAGAACGCCCTAAAGGGGTCCCAGAGAGCTATAGATGGTTTCTCGTGGTCCTAGAAGGGTCCTAGAAGGCCCTAGAAGGGTCCCGGGGGCTCTAGAGGGTTCCTGGTGATTCTAAAAGGGTCCAAGAAAGGCCTAGAAGGGTCCAGAGGGCTCTAGAGGGTACCCGTGGGTCCTAGGAGGGTCCTAGAAGGCCCTAAAAGGGTCCCAGGGGGCTCTAGAGGGTCCCTGGGGGTACTAGAAGAGTCCTAGAAGGCCCTAAGTGGGTCCTAGGGGGCTCTAGAGGGCTCCTGGTGGTCCTAGAAGGGTCCTAGAAGGCCCTAAAGGGGTCCCAGGGGGCTCTAGACGGACCCTGGCGGCCCTAGAATTGTCCTAGAAGGCCCTAAAGGGGTCCCAGGGGGCTCTAGAGGGTTCCTTGTGGTCCTAGAAGGGTCCTAGAAGGCCTTAAGCAAGTCCCAGGGGCTCTAGAGAGTTCCTCGTGGTCCTAGAAGGGTCCTAGAAGGCCCTAAGTGGGTCCCAGAGGGCTCTAGAGGGTTCCTGGTGACCCTAGAACGGTCCTAGAAGGACCTAAGGAGGTCCCAGGGGGCTCTAGAGGATTTCTCGTGGTCCTAGAAGGGTCCTAGTAGGGTCTAAGGAGTCCCAGGGGGCTCTAGAGTGTCCCTGGGGGCACTAGAAGGGTCCTAGAAGGCGCAAAGAGGGTCCCAGAGGGCTATAGAGGGCTCCTGGTGGTCCTAGAAGGGTCTTAGAAAGCACTAAGGGGGTCCCAGGGGGCTCTAGAGGGTCCCTGGGGGCCCTAGAAGGGTCCTAGAATGCCCTAAGGGGGTCCCAGGGGGCTCTAGAGGGTTCCTCGTGGTCCTAGAAGGGTCCTCGAAGGCTCTAAGGCATCCCAGGGGGCTCTAGACGGTCTCTGGGGACCCTAGAAGAGTCCTAGAACGCCCTAAAGGGGTCCCAGAGAGCTATAGATGGTTTCTCGTGGTCCTAGAAGTGTCCTAGAAGGCCCTAGAAGGGTCCCGGGGGCTCTAGAGGGTTCCTGGTGATTCTAAAAGGGTCCAAGAAAGGCCTAGAAGGGTCCCAGAAGGCTCTAGAGGGTACCCGTGGGTCCTAGGAGGGTCCTAGAAGGCCCTAAAAGGGTCCCAGCGGCTCTAGAGGGTCCCTGGGGGTACTAGAAGAGTCCTAGAAGGCCCTAAGTGGGTCCTAGGGGGCTCTAGAGGGCTCCTGGTGGTCCTAGAAGGGTCCTAGAAGGCCCTAAAGGGGTCCCAGGGGGCTCTAGACGGACCCTGGCGGCCCTAGAATTGTCCTAGAAGGCCCTAAGGGGGTCCCAGAGGGCTCTAGAGGGTTCCTTCTGGTCCTAGAAGGGTCCTACAAGGCTCTAAGTGGTACCACGAGGCTCTAGAGGGTTCCCCAGGGTCTTAAAATGAACCTAGAATGCCCTAAGTGGGTCCCAGGGGGCTCTAGATGGTTTCTCGTGGTCCTAGAAGAGTCCTAGAAGGCCTTAAGCAAGTCTCAGGGGGCTCTAGAGAGTTCCTCGTGGTCCTAGAAGGGTCCTAGAAGGCCCTAAGTGGGTCCCAGAGGGCTCTAGAGGTTTCCTGGTG